>NC_063047.1:42765359-42952859 GCF_018812025.1 Megalobrama amblycephala
AGAACAGCATTTATCTGAAATACAAAGCTTCTGTAGCATTATACACTACCGTTCAAAAGTTTGGGGTCAGTAAGAATTTTTATTTTTATTTTTTTGAAAAGAAATTAAAGAAATGAATACTTTTATTCAGCAAGGATGCATTAAATCAATCAAAAGTGGCAGTAAAGACATTTATAATGTTACAAAAGATTAGATTTCAGATAAACACTGTTCTTTTGAACTTTCTATTCATCAAATAATCCTGAAAAAAAATATTGTACACAAATATTTTGTACAATTGTACACATTAAATGTTTCTTGAGCAGCAGATCAGCATATTAGAATGATTTCTGAAGGATCATGTGACACTGAAGACTGGAGTAATGATGCTGAAAATTCAGCTTTGATCACAGGAATAAATTACTTTGTCAAATATATTCAAATAGAAAACAGTTATTTTAAATTTTAATAATATTTCACAATATTACTGTTTTTATTGTATTTTTAATTAAATAAATGTAGCCTTGGTGAGCAGACGAAACTTCTTTTAAAAACATTAAAAATCTTAGTGGTTCCAAACTTTTGGACTGTACTGTATATATATATATATATATATATGATATCAAAAAAACAAAAAATCCTTTTGGAACCTTTATTAGAAGTGGAGAAAAAAAAAAAGTGTTGTATTTAAATTTCTAGAAGATGAGAGTGGAGATGAATCTGGTCAGATTGCCCCCTGTTTGACTGCAAATGCAAAGACGAAAAACAAGCATTGAAAAAAAAAAGAAGATTTTAATTAGTTACAATCATGAGATCCTAAAAATGGTCAAGTATTCTCTGTCTTTGAACACCGTTGTGTGTCTGTAAATGTGCACATGAAGAGGTATTGAGAGTCTAATTAAAACCTCATTATACTCTAGGAGATCAAAATGAGAGCAATCTCTCAAAATGAACTACAGAATCTCACATAGACTTGATTCTGAGCAAATGGAACAAAAATAACCCTTTCATTTACCGTATCTCTCCTCACATCTCTCCTTCGCTTTATTTCTTAATTAAAATCTGGAAGGTTACCTTATCTTTACTGTGTTTTAATATCACACAGCAGAGTGTAAGAAATCCATCATCCACCACAAAATGTCTATTATATTTTGTCTTCATAATAACTGCGTTATTATGAAATATTCACATAGCATCACTAAAGTGGTTCAATTCTAGTGAAACCTCTGTTTTCATCCAAAGAAAATGATCCAGTTAAAGTTTGGAAATACCTTTTTTCAGTCTTGTTTTGTTCTGTATTTTAACACAGACTGCTTGAAAAAAACGCTCCTGTGCTCCACATGCCGATGCCTTTCATGGACTGTACCTTAAAATGAATTCAAGCCGCGTGTCACAGTCCATTCCACACCTCACACGCTCTCCTCGTCTGTTTCACTCTGTCACTTCCTCCTCCTTTATGGCTCAATCCTGTTAAATCACTGTTCAGATGTAATCTACATTTCAAACCTAATGAAGAAGTAATGATGTTCCTCCATTAAACTGTGAGCGGCTCTTTTAGTGTAATCATATGCTCAGCCCTGCTCCGGCTCTTCTACTCTTCTGGTCGAGGATTTTCCTCGGATAAATTCCAAATATAATGAAAAGGAGAAATTGCTTCCCCAGAAACCTGTGTAGATTCATCATCTGACACTTTAAATGCAATTACACACAAGTGACCAAGCAATACCATACTACTCAACAAGCAAACCAACCGATCAACCGAATGACTAACCATTTAAAGAGGACCTATAATGCCCTTTTTTCAAGATCTCTGGTGTCCTCAGAATGTGTGTGTGAAGTTTCAGCTCAAAATCCCCCACAGATCATTTATTATAGCTTGTCAAATTTGCCCCTATTTGGGTGTGAGCAAAAACACGCCATTTTTGTGTGTGTCCCTTTAAATGCAAATGAGCTCCCGGCCCCCTTTCCAGATGAGGGCGGAGCTTTAACAGCTCAACAACAACAAAGCTGGAGAATGTAGGTAGACTTTGGGGCGCATTATCTTCAAAAATAAAACAGAAACTATGATAATGCAAGACTGTCAGTCAGTGGTTTTGGGCGGGGCCTGAATTATAACAGCATGTCTAATGAGACTGCTTTGGTTTAATGGGGATTAAAAAAAAAAAAAAGAGTGGGTGGATTTTTATCATTGTAGGCCAACACACATTTATGTCCAAACACCATGTAAAAGTGGATTTTGCATAATAGATGCCCTTTAAAATATAATAATAATAATATTTTGAATTATTCATTTGAATCTGAATGTCATGCTAATGTGAAGTTATGATGCAAAGAAAATCACAGTGTCAGTAATATTAGAAAGTTACAAAATCAACTTTTATATTCTAAATTATATGTCTTTACACTTACTATAGTTCATTTATTCTAAACTGAGCTCACCAAACTGAAATTATTCTGCAGGCATTCAACAATAACAATAAACTGCAAAAGTAAAGAAGCACATGAGCCGCTCAGCAAAAACAGCTTTCTACATCTGCAATGTTTCTGTAGTCAAACAATGCAGTGTTTAACGTCTCAGATGGTGCCACAGATTGTCTAGGACAGTGTCTCTCCATGGAAAACTGCGTTTCATCTGCAGCTGTGCGAGCCGTGCTGAGGAATGGAAAACGTCCAATTCTAAAGTTGCAATCTAACCAATATATGACAACAAGCTGTTTGCAAAACTACTGCTTGCTGCACACAATACATCCGGTACTACAAGCAATAGGCTACTATAAATAAACACCTCTTAATGGTATTTAAGATGACTCGTTAGATGGTGTGAGATTTTTTTAAAAAGATATAAAGCACCAGACGATGAAAAATCTCCCGTAGACCAGCAGACAGAGACCCTCATTAGCGTTTCTCAGAAAAACACGATGACTAGGAGTGTTTTTCAAAGAATTTATACCTCTACTTCAGCTAAATCAATATAAGAGTGTGACCTTTGACCCCCACTGTCCAAAAGCGGTTGTCGTTTTATGAGTCTGGGACAAAACCGATTTACGAATCCACTGGAGCTTCTGTAATAGATGGATTAAAGCAGAAGGGCGCTGACAGCCAGACAGCGTGAGACTATATTTGATGTGTGTCTGTAATGAGCCTCACTGTGCTTTCATAGCGAGTGCAAGAGCATGATCACAGAATATGACCAGGATCTGCTGGATCTGAATCCATTCACTGGAAATATCTATAAATTACTTATCTTAAACAACCACTTGAAATTCATCAGTCGAAACACTCAAATCAATTTGCTTTGTTGCACAAATGATGCCACTTAATGTCACCCTGGAGAAGGGAAAAAAACATTATGCTATATTTACTGAAGAAGCAAAATGCGTCTAAATGTTCTGTCACTTATAATGAGTGACTAGTGTGCATAACTACATGTAAGCAGAGTGAACCACCTGATCTTTATAATATGATATTCACATTCCAACCGGCAGAATTATGAATGTGGAAACCAGCGAGATACGCGTCTAAGATCTACATGTGTGCAGAAAACAATAATTAAAAAAGACATAATACAAGAACGTGTCACGTGTTAATAATGTAGTGTCTAACCTTTACTCTGTGGATTTCCTCTGAAAATATTTATATATTCATGTTGGCTGGTTCACATGCTGCAGATTGTTTTGGACTCGTACTGTTAATTATTCATACACCTGGAAGAGATTAATTCATCTACAGTACTTTTCTTGGTATAATTTGGTATATAAAACAATTAAGTCTCCAAATATACTAATCAGTAACACTTTACTTGAAGGGGTGTGCATAAGACTGACATGACACCTTCATAATCTTGACATGACACGTGTCATGAATATGAAGGAGGTTTTATGCATGTTTATGACAACTGTCATTAAATGTCATTCACTCAATTATGTCATTTTTAATGCAAAGATGACATTGTTTGAGATGTCTTTGTTACGACAACTTGACATTAGCAAAACATCATAACCTGTCATAAACATGACATAGCAGAGTAATTATCAAACTTTAAAAAAAACTAATTAGCTTCATGGGTTAACATTACATGACATTATTTTGGTAACACTTCATTATAGGGAACACATATATAAACGATTAACTATGACTTTTCCCTCAATAAACTCTTAATTTACTGCTTATTATAGTTAATTGTTAGGTTTAGGTATTGGGTAGGATTAAGAATGTAGAATAAGGTCATGCAGAATAAGGCATTAATATGTGCTTTATAAGTACTAATAAATAGCCAATATTTTAGCCATATGAATGCTAATAGTAATAAGCAACTAGTTAAAAGACCCTAAAATAAAGTGTTACCATTATTTTATAACAGTGTCATCTTTTTTACGAAATTTTAAATTGTCTATTATCTGACCTTCTGTTGGTGGAAACTTAAAAAAAAAAAAAAAAAAAAAAAAAAAAAAAAAAAAAACATGAAATGAAAAATAGTCATGACGCTGTTATAAAATTATTTGTCAGAGTATTGTCACTTAATGACATTTTAATGACAAGTTCAATTTGTACCACTGTACTTGAGCTCAAGATACATATTTATGACACTATTATAATGGCCTCATGTCAAAACCAACCACATGACAGTTTAATGTAATGTTAACCCATAAAGCCAAATGATGTCAAGTTGTCATGACAAAGACACTGACAGGTTATGATGTATTGGTTTATGTCAAGTTGTCATAACTCGGACATCTCAAACAATGTCATCTTTGCATTAAAAATGACATAATTGAGCGAATGACACTTAATGACAGTTGTCATAAACATTCATAAAACCTCCTTCATATTCATGACACGTGTCATGTCATGATTATGAAGGTGTCATGTCAGTCTTATGCACACCCCTTCAAGTAAAGTGTTACCCTAATCTATCTATCTATCTATCTATCTATCTATCTATCTATCTATCTATCTATCTATCTATCTATCTATCTATCTATCTATCTATCTATCTATCTATCTATCTATCTATCTATCTATCTATCTATCTATCTATCTATCTATCTATCTTTCACATTCATTCATTCATTCATTCATTCAATAATTTTCCCAAATGCATTAGTTCAACCACTGAGAATCTCACCTCAAATCAAGTGACCAAGGAATTGAACTAAATGAGAAATGGACTCAATCTGTGTAATAAATTCTATCAGAGACAGGATTTTAATGCATCTCTCATACACTATTAAACAAGGAGAAAGTCTATGTGTGGAATCCAGGTCCTTCATTAGGAGTCATACGGGGTGAATGTGATATCAGCTGTGAAGCAGATACGCCGCTGAATGTTTGACTCACTCTCCTTGTCGGCGTAAGACTAATGAACTCCTGTTCAAAAAAAAAAAAAAAAAAAAAAAAAAAAGCGCTCAATAAGCAACTCTGGCCAGCGTGCAACACTAATCGTGATGCATCCTCTGCCGTATGTCTGTGAGCAGGAGGGTATTTAGCTGTGAGATGCTGCATTTGCTCTTTAATGGGACACAAGCTTATTTACTCTCCTCGGGATCTGAGATCTGCTCAGAGATGATGAGGGATTTTCAGTGTGTTTGATATGTGAACATAACTCACTGCAATGCCACTCTGTTTCACATACATGAACAGCGTTTGCTGTGAATGCATAAGTCAATCCAATAAATTATGGGGATTTTATTTACTCTTAAATTAGAGGAAAACATATACACGCATATATATATATATATATATATATATATATATATATATGTCCGATTTAAAATATTAAACATATTAGCTACTTGAATTATGAGCATTAGTTGTTTTGTGTTGAAATATAAACAACAAAATTCATTGGAAGAAATGTCTGCATATTATGTTTTAGATTAATTAAATATTTTTAATACTATTAAATTCTTCTGAATTTCTAGGCAAATCTAAAAATGGAGATTAGTCACATTGACATTGTAAAAACAAACCCTTAGTTGTAATGATTAGATTGTGAAAGCAGTCGTAATTCTCCATTAAAAAGTTACTCATCAGGCACATTTTCTTATTCTTATATGTACAGTATTTTATCAAAATTGCAATGCAATGAACAAATAAATAAATAAGTAGCCACAACGTACAAATACTTTAAATACACATTTGATTTGTATTTATCATTATATACTGACAGTTATAAATAGTGTAAAAATTCTAAAATTGTATTGCTTCTTTCTTCTTGTATTTATTTATTTATTGTTTTTGCAGATTTTGTGAGATGCAGCAGAAACTTTTGTACTTCTGCGGTCATGCCTTCTTGAAATAGTTGAAAGAACTGGTTGTATAACTTTCTGTAAGAGATGATTTAGATTGCAAAACAGTCCTGTCTTTGTAATTGGTCTTTCAGCACATCCAGAACGTCCTTCTGAGAGACATTCAGTTTCCTTCCTTTCATTTCAGCATCCTAAAGCTACAGCGCTAATGGGACTCAAGAAGCTTGAGTGATTATTTTCTTCATTTTCTGAAAGCAACCACAAAACATTACTAACATTTACCATGTTGAGCGCTACATGTGCAAATTGACCAATTCAGTAAGATCTTTGCTGTGTGGCAATTATCCAGCATGCTTTGCTGCAATGACACACCAGACTTTGAGGTTCACAGAAAGAAAAATAAAAGCTTCTCTGAATGGAGGCAGACCTTTACTCTCCCGGCTCTCTAAATCACACACATCTTTTGCCTTCTGGGGTGCTTTGACATTTTCAAACACAATGGAAGTGAAACATTGACCCTGTCTCAAGACCTAGATGTAATGAAAGTCTCCAAGGTTGTACTCGATTTTAGATAGAAGCAATGGTTTTCTCTGGCTTCTGTTTTATTAAAAGCATTACATATGCCATTATAAAATTATAGCAACAACTTCATATCCTTACAGCCTTTTTAGTAGCACATAAACAGGAAGTGCATTAAAGGAGAAGCCTTCAAAGACGTAACTTCTCAAAGAGGGTTTTACAGCAGCCGGTCCAGCAGTTATGCTCAGCAGAAGCAATATTTGTGTGCCATTGCAGTAAAGATCTTTACACTCTTGGAAGAAAAGGTTTTATATGGAAGGCGCTTCATATATAGAAACTTTTAGCGATTCTCATCATGATATAATTTCATAGATTTCATTTTAATTCATTCATTTTGTTTTAATTAATTTTGATTGTAATTAAATGTTATAAATGGTATCAAGTATGATCAATAGAATACAATTAAGTTACCTTGACTCGTTGGGTCTGCTCAGTTTTATTTGTCATTTGACCAAAAACAAAGTTCTCTCATGAAACTCTAGATGGCACAGGCTTATAGGTCCTTAACCCTTTAAGACCTAAAGGGAGCGCCGGCGCTTCTGTGTGCGTGTCTCTTTTTAAGAGCCAATAAAAACTGAACCCATATAGGTAGCACAATAATTCTTTTTGCATACAAAATCAGAGACATTACACATTCAGATCAATCCTCCAACATGCTCCTGTTGCATTGTTTTCACCCTCTAATGAGTCTGAGAAAACAAAAACAGCACAGCACACTAACTGAATACAAATATGTAGATTTCACATGCTCAAAAAAAAAAAAAAAATGCACAGATCATAGAAAATGGCACATCAGTATTTAAAGATTCTCAAGATTAAATGAACCCAAAATCAACATAATATATTGTGTCGATCACAAGAAATTACCCACGGAATGATGTAACATACTTGGCTAAAAACATGTCTCTCATCTTTCTGGGATGCAGTGTGTATCCAATGTTCCCGGAACCATCCATGTTCATTTTCCAACGTGGAATAACACAAAATAGGTATCAATGAGTGCTGAGATCTAAACCGGAGTTTACCGCCCGTGGGCGCCATCTAGCTGCGAAAAAAATTAATAATACATAATTCAACTATACTTTATGCTATTGCCACAGAATTTGAACCAGATGCAGCTCACATGTAGAAGAGCATCACCAAAAATTTAAATTATAAAAAATTATATATATAAAAATTAAAAAAATTAGTTGCAGCACTTTCAGAAACCCTCCACCTTCCCCAGCTCCACCTGTATAGATCTGCCTCAGGTAATTCATGTTCACAGCTTTAAAATGTACTTAATATTTTTAAATGCAAAATTTTCCACTAAAACAACCTAAGTACATAATGAAGGGAAGACTCTCTCACAGCTCCGTAACTTCTCCTATACCCTGATAGCACTGGCGTGTATTTGTGCAAATCACCATCTTTCCAATCTTTAGAATGCAAACTTTGCTGCTCAACTTTGGCAGCTCTCGGCTTCTCCTGCATCTGCTGGAGCTGCACACGGAGCGCTGAACATCAGCCCTGCCTGCCAAATGCGACAACACAGGAAAACGAGTCCCAGACGGGGAGGACAAAGACGCAGAGAGACGTGCAGGTGGGTGGAGGGGGAAAATAACGGGTTAGCGCATGCATACGCTTTCCCTCTCGCAGATGGCATGGTTTAAAAAAAAAAAAAAAAAAAGAACAACAAGGGAGTTGGAAACAAGTAAAAACTGTACAGTAAGCAACAAAACATTACACAGCTGTTCAGAGAGCACAGAGGGATGAAATTACTACACTAATAGATTGAAAGTGCATTTCACATCCATCTCAGTTGTGTTTCCTGCATTTGTGTACATCAGAATTGACTACATGAAGGTTAAAGGAACATTTCGGGGAGGTTGTTTTCAGATAGCAGTAATAGTTTTAACTGGCTTCTTCTGTACATTTTATTACAAGCTTGATCTTTACAGATGCCATTACAAAATTATAGCAGCAAACCATCTAAATGTTGTGTGTGTGGTATGCTTGACCCCCAGCACACAAACACAATGACGTGAGAAGCGAGGCTGTGTGACACTTTGAATTAATTGAACCAATTTGCACAATGACTCAGGAAACTTCACACGGTGAGGACCTCTGCTGGTTAACTCATTATTTTTTTTTTTTCTCCTTTCCACCTTTTTTTTTTTTTTTTTTTATCTAAGAGCTGCATGGCCATTTGTAATTTTAATGTGTCTGGCTTCCGGTGTCATTTGCTTCCAGTTATTTTCAGCTGTACAAAACAGCTCCTTATGCTGCTTGATATTGCAAACTAGTATTTCTTACCATATTATTTTAATGTATTGTCTTAATTGGAAACACGCTGGTTTGTATTGCAGTCATATAGCCTATAGCGGCTAATAAATCAGAAGTCTCACACATTTACAGAAAACTTACTTCTGCGTTGGAAAAATGAGGTGGATTTTGCCGTATCCGTCTGAAACAGCATTTGGAAAAAGAACAAATTTAGAGCGGGGTATGATTTAGTCCATCAGCTGTGCCTTAAAGAGAATGATGTGATTGCAAGAAGATTGAGTTAAGGACCTATCGGCCTGTGCCATCTAGATGTTTCCTGGGGTGCACTAATGATGATAGTATGATTTTTTTTTACATTAACGTTGTCATAATTTGGAAATAAAAGGCATTTTATATTTCTTACCCTGATTTTAGCCTCTGATTTGAACGCTCTGTTTTAAGGGGCGTGTCTCTGTGAGACTTCAGTGTAAACGCCCACTGCTGTGATTGGCTGACATCTTTGCATATGAAATAGCTAAGCATTACTCTCTCGAAAACTTTTAGCACATTTTTACTATTACAGCTCTCAAGGTTAACTAATCATGAAAAATGCTGCATTATATTTAGATCTACAGTATGGCATTATATTTAGATCGTGGCATGAAAGGTTGCAGTGATGAACATTGTAGTCGATCACAGACATGTTGTTGAGCTCATGAAAGCAGTGATCTCGTCATTGAAACTCAATTTCTGCACACTAACGAATGCTTTCATCATAACTAACAGTGCAAACACCATATAAATAAGAGATTTGTTGAATAAAACGGGAGTTTTGGCTCGAGTCCAGAACTCAGTCACTGATAAACTCACTCTGTTTGATTGACAGCTCCAGCGATTGTAAAGGGAGCGTTCTTTGATCACTTTCTATATACAATTTAATCACTATTTAAATAACACAATATTTTCATCCTACTAAGACAAACAAGGTGAAGTTGAGTGTTTAGTCACTGGTTTGATTTACTGACACACAGACAAAGATCATCTGACTGTACATGAATCATTAATATCAGATCAGGCATTAGAATGAACACAGTTACTGACATGTTGTTGCATTACTGTCGAGTCCATATCGTAAAAGTCTGTTTGCACTGAAATGCGATTGATTTACCAAAGAATCCACAGTGAAATGAACCGAATACAAATAAATAAAGCTCAACTGAGACATTCACATTGTTGAAAATAAATAATCATATTCCTGCATTAGGATCCTTTGAAAGGTAATGTTATTTTAGTCCTGTATCGCTCTTCTCTCCTCCTCATCTCACTAACACACCAGTGGGCGGGGCTAACGCTGCAATGATGAAGTAGGCGTTGATTTCTTCTGAGGAGGCGGAGTTTCGCCATCTATAGACACATTCCAGGATCTTTCGTTCGCTGGATCTGGTGTCAATAAAAGCTTTTATTGGACTAACAAGGGAGTTTTCAGTTCTGAAACTT
Source organism: Megalobrama amblycephala (assembly GCF_018812025.1). NCBI lineage: Eukaryota > Metazoa > Chordata > Actinopteri > Cypriniformes > Xenocyprididae > Megalobrama > Megalobrama amblycephala. Next base: position 42,775,907 of record NC_063047.1, read on the forward strand.
ACAGGATATTCTTATAGTACGATGACCTATTAAAAGTTGATTTGTCAACTCATGACCCCTTTAAGTGAAGCTTTTCTCACAAGAACTAACAAAGCAGTCTGAAAGAATACTCTCTTATTTTTAGTTTAAAAGATTTTTCTTTTTTTTTTTTGGAAAGGGTAGCACTATTGAAGTCATGTGATTACACAAGCCTAAAGCAACAAATATTGGCAAAACAAATCGACTAATTAGTACAACTCCTAATGATCCCTTACCATTCTGGCGTATCTAGCTGTATTGTCTTTGTGCCAATGTGGAGGCCCAATCCAGCTACCAAACTACAGATACAGCATTACGTTGCACAGACTGACAATATTGTGGTCATCAATAACCTCCTTTGCCTGTCTCTGTCTTTCCTACACAGAAATGAATCACCTCTGTTGGACAGCAACATTGTGTTTGGCCAAGATTATCTAACTTATAATTGCCCAGGGTTGCTCTGAAGATGATGAATGGGGCTCTGCCAGTAATTCATAAATATTTTGCGCTTCATCACGATTTCCAGTCTGTGAAGGAACTCTAGCGAAGCCTGGCGCTTTTAATTGAGATACTTAACATGCATGACAAATGAGGCAACTCTACACAAGGCAGGTTCATCACACTTAATTTTTCCCCAATGGAAGGTATGACACATTACTCACAAATTATAGGTGATATGACATCAGGGTCCAACATTTTTGGGGGGTATGCTGAAACCTGCATAATTAAGACTTGAAGGTAACTGAAAACAAGAGGTTGGGGATATTTTTTCTCATTACAGCATGCATATGCTTTAACAGTATTTTCCTACAATGCTTCATTAACCACAAAGTCATAATATGCATTTTCACATGGTACTAAGTAAACTTTTTTTTTAATACACTAATAAGGTTTGAAGTACACTACAAGTGCACATTCAAATACTCAAGCACACTTCATTTTCAAGGTGCCAAAGACAATTCGGGTTGCCTTAAGACAAAATAAAACCATGAAAATGACCTACAGATATCCATTTAAAAAATAAGTCAACAATCCTGAAAGTGACTGTATATTTGGCAGAGCGTATGAAGTATGACAGGATGAATGGAGGACATTAGCTTGTGGTAATGTTCAGTTTGCTTGCATCGAATGTACCATTCATCAAAGCGCTGGTGCTGTCGCTCGCCCTCTCAACTTATTGACAGTTTCATATTGACAGTACAATGGGCTTTGAGCACAGCTGGAGACGCCTGGAGTGGAATTGATCGGGGGATTTATGGAGTGTTTTGGATAGTGCAGCTCTTCAAGGTAGCCTAAAGTGGACCTGTGGAGTCCACAGAATTACCGGACTCACCGCAATGCTAATGGCATGTGTGCTTGTAGATGTCTGGGGAAAACATGACCTTAGACAGCTTGAGTCCCTCAAAAGCAGCGTCTAAATCATGTGGGATCAGCTTCTATAAACAGTGCAGTAAAAATCTATGAGCCACATAAAACCTGCCGCAGACTTTCAGGGATTGAAGTTTGGGTTGATGGCATATGAATCATAGTGACAATAGAGATTCCAATAGATAGTAATACAAGACTTTAGTGCTTTGTCATGGGCCTGTTGCAGACGAGTATTGATCTGAAAGCATTATTAGGGCTGAAATGAGCAAAGACTTCTTTTTATATAACAAAGATCTCTGATGTAGGTCACCAAAACCAATTTACTCTGTTCATATTCATTGAATGGTACATATGGCTCAGCTCTATGGGATTTTGATGGCCATTTTATCACCTGCCAGGAAAAAAAATGTAAGACTGCGAGCAGCGTGATTTAAGGAATCAGTATGTGGCGTTGTGTGCCAAAGTTAAATATTTAGGGGTTTGTTCCAATCACTAATCATAATAATATCTATGAGCCATATTAATTGTGATGATTGTCTCAGCATCTAATCAGCGAACATTAATAGTAAGTCAATGCATTAAAATTATACCAGAATGCATGATATTCATACTAGATCAAACATGTTTTTGACAAAAGAACCCCCTAACCCTTTTCTCCAGACAGCACACAAACAGCACCCAATCGATCTCCATCTGGGTTTTAAATGCCAAGATTCTCACATTCGCTAACATGCCTGGCTGGTAATTAAATAGGCTAGAATACAACAAAGGTTTTGGGACAGATCCGTCCCATTGGTTTTAAGCCTTTAAAAGAGTGATGTTCACTTTAACACAGTTAGGCAAACACTTTGCTGAAATTTAGAGTCTTAAATTGATTATAGCTTTCATTCATTCAGTAACTGTGAATGTACTATTTGTAGTTTAACATTTAATTGTTGCCATGATTTTCTTTTGCTTCCTTGCCAATGAACTATGGGAAAATGGCAAATAGCCAAATAGGCAAATAGTTTAAAAAAACTATTTTATACAACAATTAATTCAGTTAGTGGTTCCCAAACTTTTTAGCATGGAGCACCCCCTGAAGGGATTACTATCCTTCTTCCACTTCGACTGCAGTCACACCTTTACCATTAAGGGACAATATCTGCCCCCTAAATTGATTTTCCAGTGTATGCTTTTATAATATTTTAAATAAAAAAAAAAAAATGTTTAATAGAGAAATATGCAATGGTGGTAAAACTAAGAAAAACTTTTAAATATTAAACTAAAACCACCAGTAGGTGGCAGCAAGTCACTGTTTTTATGAGTGAGTCATTGAATCATTCATTCAGTAAAGAAGCAAGTGGCTGTGAATGAATCATTGAATCATTGACTCTCACGATTCGTTCAAAGCCGTAGAATTGTTCGTGTGTTGTAGTTCTGCTGTGGTTTTCGTTATTATTTCATTGCAAAATAGAGTAAATACTGACAGTACTGTGTTTAAAATGTACGTTTTGTTTTTTGACCTGTTGTATAATAGTCACGTTTGCAGTCATGTGAATATTTGGGAACAATTGCATTCTTGCTCGTTATCATCATTAAATACAAGAACTCACACAAGGTATGTTTTTGTATATATCTAAGAAGGTTTAAGTCTTAAATTGATATCAGTCCACTATCTGTGTCTATTTGTTCTTCATGAGAATAAGTGCTAAATCCCCACTTTTACAAAGGTGCATTGTCAAGAATGGCAGTAATTTAGTGTGGTTTAAGGCAGCAGATGGCATGCAATCTATCATATGCATGCTGCTTCTGTGGATGCAGTCATTTTTGACTGCAAATGATGAGGTCATTAAATGTAGCCTACTGGATTTACAGCATTTTGGCAGTTAGAAATACATGCTCGATTTTAATATTATTTTAAGATAGAATTAAATGAACTACTCAGCATTTTGTTCAAGTATCCCCTTTTGTCACCTCACGTACCCCAGTTTGGGAACCACTGGTTTATACAATAGTTATTGATCATATTTTATTGGCTGATCAGGCAGGGTCATCATGTGGGTTTTATGGGCCCCACCGGTATAATAATTCATACTTTGATGTGTATATTTTAGGTGATGATTAGTCACCATTCATTTTCCCCCATTTTAAATAACCTTTCAGAAGTTTATCTAACAATAATAGGAAACAATAATGATTAAAAATACAAATAAATGTAGTGATTAAATGATTTACAATAATTGTATTACAAAATTAGAAAGATTATGTTTAAATTTGCAAATAAAAGTCAAAACATCAGGAATAGAAATGTGGAAAAATAACAAAACAAACCAGATATGAAATACTTGAAATATGGATCACACTGTTTGAAATTGCTGGCCGAATAATTCTTGAGAATGTCACAAGTCTCATGCATTAAGATGAGCTGTATTCCTGCAATCCAAAAGTACATCTCAAATAGTCACAACATCACTGCTACTCAATATCCCAGCAATGCACATGCATAAATTATGCAGATTACTCTTTGCTACTTTTGTGTATGCTGCTGTTGTTGTTGTCACTTGGTATTATTATTGAGAGCTCATGTTTTATTGTTAGTCTTGGCTGTCACTGCCATTGGGGTTTGTCTGTTAAATTACAAGATCTGCTCACCAAAGTGAAAAGTAAGCTAGTTAAAGCAGTAGACAGGTTTTTAGTATGTGTACTAGTGCAGAGATTCATCAGTGATCTTATCCGTAGGCTATTTTGTCACACCATGTGATAATCATTAATAGTGAGTCACTGGATCATTCGCTCAACCAATTCACTTAAACACACTGGGCTTTTTTATGAATGAAAATGTATTTATACATTTCCCAAATTTAGGTAACAATGAATAGACATGCAAAAATCACAATATACTGAAAAAATAAATAAATAAATAAATAAATAATAATAATAATAATAATATATATATATATATATATATATATATATATATATATATATATATATATATATATATATATATATATATATATATATATATATAAATAAATGTTAAACTGCAAACTGTTTCTGCTGGAGGAAACAACCCACAATGACAACCTGATCACATGAGAATGCATATCAATAGTACGCAAGTGTAATCTCGTAGAATATATACACCAAAATGAGTTTTGGCGTGCCTATTGTATGCAATAAAGTGCGTATCATATGCACGCGGAAAAGAAAAATGAGTATCATATGCATGGCAAAACTCATTTTGGCATATATATTCTGTGAGATTACATGCGCATACTATTGATATGCATTGTCATGAGACTGGGTTCACAATAACCTGCATGGAGAGCATGAACAACCACAAAAAAAACATGAAAAAAAAAAATCCAAGGACATCCATTATTCTCATACTAAGAAAAACATGGGCAAGAAAGAATAAAACAAGACATAAACTTGCATCCAGGCCAGTAGGTGTCAGTATAAAGTCCACGACCACCACTGACATTATTGGAATGAATACGAACCAGATAAACAGAAGCAAAATCTTTTAAACAGTAATGTAATGATAGTAAGAGTACAACACAGCATGCAGCATGCATTTGCTAGTCTTTTAATAGTTGATTGCATGATGTTTTGTTTTTCGTTCACTCCAGTTGGCAGCCTTCACTCATGGGTCTTCCCTTTGAATATCATTTGCATAATTAAGAGGGCTCATTATTCATTGTGCCGTGTGTGATGTGACAGACATTTCCTGCGCAGCTGAGAACTAATTATTTTCCAGATACATTACACTGATATAATGTATTCCTCCGAAACTCCACTAATCACTCATAAAATACATGTTTCCATCCTCAAAGCTGTTCTTTTGTCCCTGCCATGATGTTAAGTGCAAATTAAGCTTAATAAATCATTCACAACCTTAACTCAGCAAGTCGAAATGTATGTAAGCAGTAAAGTTAGAGTTGATGAAACTATATAGGCCTGCATTTAAAGACTTCAAATACTCAGTCTTTAGAGAGAAATGTAGAGGAGACAAGATTGTGTGAAATATAGGAGGGTGAATATGCACGAGAGAAACAAGCTTATTACATGTATAATAATGTAATGTTTTGTTTTTGTTTTTTTTCAGAATGATTTGAGGTGGTGATGATGATTTAACCATTCGGTCACTTTATGGATCATCATTCTCCATGCTTTATGATTGTTTCATGGGCATGTCCATGTCGGCCTTGATTATGTCCAGCCAGCCTGTTCTTTGACGTCCTCTTCTCCTCATCCCACTGACTATGCCAAGCATTAATATTGTTTCAAAGGAATTAGCTCGCATTATATGACCAAAGCATGAGAGCCGCTGCTTGGTGATTTTGCCCTCCAGTGATATCTTTGATTTGACTCGCCCTAGGATCATCTTGTTTGTGACCTTTGATGTCCATTTTGTGTGCAGCATTTGCCTCCAAAACCATATTTCAAAAGTGTTGATTTTCCTTCCTTGGCTTTCACATGGAGATCGGGAAATTGTTGATTATTCCAGTCTTTGTCACGGTGCTAATATCTTTGCTCTTCCAAATGTTTGCCATTCCTTGCATCGCATCTCAATGTGCCATTATGGATAATTAAGTTTCCAAGGAAGAGGAAATCTTGCACTAATTCAATTTCTTCAAAGTTGATTGTTAAGTGAACTATATCGTTGCCTGCTGTTGTCATTTCCGTTGTTGTTGTTTTTTTCATGTTAAGGTACAGTCCCATGTGCTCACGTTCTTATTTGACTCTTTGGACCAGATATTCCAGGTCCTTTTCACTTTCCACAAGCAAGGTCATATCATTGGCATATCAAAGGTGGTTGATGTTCCTCCCACTGATTTTCACACCAACTGGAGATTTTTCCAGTTTACATCACCTCATAATCATTTCAGCATACAGAATGAACAGGGTAGAAAAAACCTTCAGAATCATGAGTCTCAAGCTCATTAGTAGAGCTCCAGGTTTAAAGACCTTGATGTATCTCATTTTGAAAATTATTTATTTTTCCTCCTTAAATAATTTATTTTATCATCTGATTGCTTTTAATTAAAAGGACACTGCCCCCTTCTGTTAAGCACCTTTTTTTTCACTTTTTTAACTTTAGTTAGTGTGTAATGTTGCTGTTTGATCATAAACAACATCTGCAAAGTTACGACACTCAAAGTTCAATGCAAAGGAGATATTTTCTTTTTAACCCTCAGCGGTCTGAGGATTTTTGGGACCCTGGAGAAGTTTTGACATGCCCTGACATTTGTGCTTTTTTCAGTTGTTCATAAACATATTAATGGAAAAAGTGTCATTACACTGTATTCAGCACAAATAGGCTACAATAATATGTGAGGAACATGTATGTACATGTTTGTGTTTTTGAAGGAATAACGCTTATGCGTGGTTATTGAAAAAACTAAAAACTTAAGTCACTGAAATAAAGCCAAAAAATATATATTAAATCTGTGTTCACAAGACTTCTGGGTATTTGAGGTTGTAGACTAGAGTTTTTGCTTCAAAATGAGGTAAAAATTATGCTGCCTGCTTGTTCATAAAACAATAGAGAGATTTAAATTTTCTAAAACATCTTTGGTCAAGAAACACAGTATGCGTGGAGGCGTGAATCCTCATGTATAATGGGTGATTCTCACCTGAGAAGACAAAAGAATCACATAATAATGACCTGAAATGACTTGCATATTAAAGAGGCCTTTCAGTCAGGTAGGCTGTGAAAACCCTCTGTGATGGTGTATATCAAACATACAGAAAAAACAGCAATACTGTGAAATATTATTACAATTTAAAATAATGGTATTCTATTATATTCTTTAAAAGATAATGTATTTCTGTGATGCAAAGTGTCTGAACAATTATGTTACCTCTGAGGCATTTCATATAGGCTTTTAGCTTAAAAGCATGCACATTTGGACAAATATTGATGGATTCTCATATGTTTGTTAATTTTCTATACAGAAGAGTAATATTTATTCAGGATTTATTGTCATTACTATGAGTGCTGGATACTGTGTTTTCAATTCATACTTGCAGCCGGAGGGCGCTCTGTACACATTTAGTCCAAAAATGCCTGAGCACTAAAGAAGAATAGGCAATCCAGGAACTAACCGAACTAACAGAGGACAGAGATCGCTAACTATGGCTATTCAAAACACTTTTCAAGACAATAAATACACGATTGAGACGATGTATGCATGTATTGACTCAGAATTTGCGTCTGAATAGCGCTGGCTCCGTGGGCGTGGCCGCATTAGTGGATAATGAGCTGAATCAAGGACTTCTGATATGGCTCTCTTTTCATACAGATTACATAAACACAGAATGTTTGTTTTCGATTTGACTTACACGATTTAAAACCTGACATTTCAACTTTTTTTTAGACATAAGTGTAATTTTTTTTGTCATTAGTATTCACTAAGTTACAGTTCATTTTCTAAGAACTATCAGATTGGAGTTCGTTCAGAGGGAGACGAGAGATCACGCATCATGTTAGTTTTCTTTATTTTACAAAAAGCACAACATTTTGTTGTTACTCTGAGTGCACACAAATAAAAGAAGATATTCCACAGATTAAAATGGTGTATAACTCTTAATTGTATGTGCAACATTAACAGAGTATTTTGAGTCTCTTTCACACTGGTAAGAAAAAAAACGCGGTGGTATCGCCGGCGATACCCTCAGACCTCAGAGTGTTAAGAACTCATTTTTTAAGGACTGCAACAAACGGCTTGTAGGGACGACTGCTTCACAAACGAGGGTCAATTCAACACAAAAGATGAACATGACGGCACATGCTAGTGGATGAGTTGAATCAACTCCACAGCAACTACATCAATTTATCCACTAACCATTCAGAAACGTCTAAAAGTTGTAACTTCTTCCTGAGTCTCTCCATCAGTGTCGACTCCGGTTTGAACAATGTAAGGCTGAACACTTTCGTCATTTTGGCTGCGTGAGATTCTCCAGCTTTGTTGTTGTTGAGCTGTTAAAGCTCCGCCCTCTTCTGGAAAGGGGACGGGAGCAGCAGCTTATTTGCATTTAAAGGGACACACACAAAAACTGAGTGCTTTTGCTCAAACCCAAATAGGGGCAAATTTAACAAGCTAATAAATGATTTGTGGGGTATTTTGAGCTGAAACTTCACAGACACATTCTGGAGACACCAGAGACTGATATTACATATTGTGAAAAGGGGCAGTATAGGTCACCTTTAAAGTATATCCTGACTATATCTTTACTTTAAGGCATGAGCAGCTTGCATCTTGTCAAACTAAAGTTTATCTTCCTCTTTTGAAGGGGACACAGCTGTCTCCTAAACCTTCCAGCATTTCTTTTGATTCTTGAAGGTGGAGCTTATTTGCACAGGCTTGTATGACCTCTCCTCCAGCTGACAGCTGTATTAACCGAGTAACATAAAGGAGATTAGGAGTGTTTACTTCCCCAAGTGCTGTGACACGTCAATCCATTGAGAACGGAGCATCAGAAAAGCTGCACACGCTAACACTCCCCGTGTAAAGCGAGGTTCATATGCATTCTGGTGGAGTCCAAATAAAAGCAATCACAGGTCACTGTCCCCACTTCCCAAAGGGCACAGACATGACCACCTCAATTCTGGGATGAAATTGAAATGTTAATGAGTGCTATTCATCATCAGAGCTCAGAAATGATCTGATAGTATGAGGGAGAAAATGAGAGAAGGTGTTTCTGAGAAAGGAATATAATCCTATAACTAGACACAAAATGGAAAGTACAACTATGGTGTTAGATTAAACAACATTCACACTGTTTTACTTCTTTGGCAAAGATAATACAGCAATGTGTCAGAACTACGTAAATTTTCTGTAATGTACTTGCAACCGAGAACATAATTCCTTCACTGGCAGGCTTTTAAGAACTAGTTTACTGTCCAATGAGAGAGAGAGAAAGAAAAAAAACATTAATCACAACATGTCAGAAAGCTTTCAGAAAGCATGCTATGACCTAATGCTTGTGATTTCACACTCTTAGTCCAAAGCATCATGACTATTTAGTTGTCCCTCATAATTTTTAAATGCAAGATTCATAATTATTGCAAGTCCGAAAACATTACATTCAGTTCACGCTTAAGTATATTCCTTTTAAATTATATTATTTCCGTAATAACTATTCCCTTTAAAAGTATATAAAGTGTACTTTTTTTCCACTCATTCGAAACTAACAAACTATCATAGCGAAGCTGACACCATAAGAACACCTTGACATATGTTGCGTTTCCAATAATGACAAAAACAGCTTGGTTGTGGAAAAAAAAAAAGAAAAAGAAAAAGTAATACTGTAAATAGCTTGTTTCCCTGAGGACATTTCAGCCAACAGCAGCTGTGGGTCTATCAGAAATGAAGAGGCAAGAGCAGTGTCATATAAAGGGCTCTGACAAGTCTATTAATAACAATGTATTTTTGTATTACAATAAAATACAGAACGAAAGGTAAATAAATAATTGTTAGATATTAAAATAAAAAAATGGCCAAATAAATAAAAGGTCCCAATGGAAAGGGAATGTGAAAGCTCTAGTAAGGAACTGCAGCCAATGTTAATGCAAGGTGGTTACTAAGGTGTTACTAAGGTGTGCATTAGTGCCCGCCCACTTTTTAAACAGCGTTGGTTCCGGAAGTCCCCCCCCCCCCCATTCATTTCTCACATAAGGATCTTTAAAGCATTATAAGCCATGAACCAAACCAACCAGCTATAAGGAGAATCACAACATTACTAACTTTGATTTGAAGTAAAAAAATGATTTGAAAATTGGTCAAAAAGACAAAAGTACAAGACTGTGTACTTTAGTGATAGAATAAAAACTACAATCCCATAAAACATTGTGAACAGCAAATTCGAATCAATAATAATGGAGAAATAATGGAGTGTAGGGAGATTGAGTCAATCTCTTTTGGTGCATTTTGCTTGTTTCAAATCTATGATTGGTGGAATTTTCTGTACAGCATCATGGGTAATGTAGTTTTTCACCATGATTATTTTAAAAATAAGCTGTAATAATGCAGGTAAACGGCTTCATCAGCAGCAAATTAACATACTCATAGCTCACAGTAGGGCTTTCTTTAAAGGTTTATAAGTCTATCTGAAAATCGCTCTGATTAGAGATTTTGGCAAAAACAAACTTCAAGTTTATATAATAACAAGGTCATATAAATAACTATCTTTAATAAACCTTTTGAAATAAAACGATCCAGACCATGCTTGATGATTTACAGTCAAACCTCAGCAGCAGTGCATTTCTGTCTTATTATACTGTATCCATTTTTCAGTCCATAATGTATTGAAAACACACAGGTGGGCTTGTTGAGCTGCTGTACTTGAGCTGTGATTAACTCACCGCACTTCTCCAGGGTCCTCTGTAACCAATACGTCCGTCTTACAGCTGGCTATAGGATTGATTGACAGCTCCACCGGAGGAACCACAAAGCTCTTGCTGACTGGCAGCCAAAGGCCTTGACCCAGACTGTAGGATGACCTGCAGCGTGAGTGACATCGACACAAAGAGAGTAATGTGTCAGCTGAATTTCAATGACCTTGTGTAACATGCTAGAATTAAAAAAGAACTGCTTATTACAAGAAAGCCACACTGACCCAGAGAGGAGATCTGTTCTTCATAACATGCACAAATGAAGAGCATCAAACTAGACAGTAGTTGTGTGATAATGACATATGTAAAGGTGTTTAATAATACAAAAACAAAAATAACTTAACAATAATAAGCATAATAAACATTGCAAATATACAGTACATGACAAGTCTGTAGAAACGATCCAGTAAATGGGTCATATAATGGTGAAAAGAAAGCAAAAAAAAAAAAAAAGAGCAAACAAACACACAAAATCAATCAATCAATCAATCAATCAATCAATCAATCAATCAATCAATCAATCAATCAATCAATCAATCAATCAATCAATCAATCAATCAATCAATCAATCAATCAATCAATCAATCAATCAATCAATCTTATAGGAAGAGACTGCAGATTGGATTAGAATGACATTGGGGTGAATAATCATGACCAGGTTCAAAATCTAAGCTAAACCAATATAAATTTTGCCAAAGAATCCACATTCTGAGAATGCAATTTGTATGATCGCATGCACCCTTATTATCATATATCACGGCGATCTGACACGAGGGCTCCACCGCTCTCCAAGCTCTGGTCTGAGTGTGCCCGGTTGCTGACCTTGAGTATAGACAAGCACATCTGAATTACTCTGGATCAATGCATACTTCCACTCATAAATAAGACAGCGATAGCCCAGGCCTTGCTCCAGCCCATCAATTGACACTTCAGAGGGCATCGATTGCTTTCCTCAGTCCACTATCAGTCAACTGCTGCCAGCTGAACTAAATGCCTTGAGTCGTCAGGTGGTTAAGAGTGATGACGGCTTGGGTGAGTAAGGAGAGAGTGAATGGATGATATAAATTTAATTTATTTTCGCCTTCACGTTTAGACCCGAAGAGAAAAAAAAATCAGGTTCAGGCTTCTAGTGTGAAAATTAGGAAAAGAATGAAATGTATTTGTCTTTAATTAAGACAGTGTTTAATTGGGAAAAGTGAGATATTGTCATTACATTATGTAATTGACCAGCATAAAGCACACATTTGTTTTAGCTGAACTCAATAAATGCAGGTATTAGGTAATTAATGGTTTTTATATCAAATAACCATGTGTTAATGGTTATTTTAGATAATAATAATTGCTCAGCAACCAACTTTGCATCTTTCTCATCTTTACACATTTGAGACACACCTCTTCTTAAGTGTAAATAACTGGAAAATTACTGCCTACATTTACATATAATTCACTGCCTGAAATTAATACGAGTGGCAGCAGAACAGCTTTTGTTCCTTTTCACACAGATTATGATTACAGGGGAAGGTTTATTGATTAACAAAGATTTATTTTCGCACGGTTTCCTGCACAATACTATCAAAACACTTCGCCATAGAGCATGATTTGTGAACTAATACATTTTGAGGTTTGCATCCCATAACCGGCTCCATTTGTGTGGCTTTTCTGATGTAGTAAACTTGCTCTGAATCTCACCTGGTACAGCATTGCTCTTGTGAAACATGAATCACGATACAAGATCTCAAAGACTTGCAGAAGCAAGATAACATGGTATGGTTGCTTCAGCAAATGCGTTTTAATCTCACATTTGCTTTTGCCAACACTATTGGTTAGGTTTAGGGTCGTGTTAGTGTAGTCAGTAAGTTATTTTCAAACGCATTAGAGCATTAACCTTTTAGCGCCACTCACCAGACATCTGATTTCAGAACTGCAGTGATATGTGCACTAACCAACATAATAAAGTGCTGCCACAGTCATGGAGAAAATTGTACATGGCATTTATCGCCACTGACTTTTAAACTTCCATGAAACAGCATTTTGCAAAAATGTAGCATTTCTTCATGACACTGGACTATTTAATAAACATCAAAAAATAATGATATCACACAAAGTCTCCTGTGGCTGTGTCTCCTGAAAAGGGCAGCGAAATAAACCCGGAGGTTTTGCAGAAATATAGACAGAGTCACATATTTTCATTGAGCCTGCTTTGGAAATATCAACACACATCATTCAGATGGCATTCAAGCTTGCTGCAATCCATGTGACGAGTTACATCAGATATTTTAAGGGCAGAAGCTTTACAGACTGTCACAGCCGCAGGACAGAAACACTGAGAAATCCAAAGTGACGTTCTGCGGTTTGTGACCTGCCCTTGTTTCCTTTCTATCGCCACCGTTTTCCCGAGCACATGAAAAAATAAATATATGGAGCCGTAAACATCTATAGTGACCCTGCTTTAAAATGGAACGAGGCCCAGAGCTCCGGTAAAACTACCTCCTCTTTCAGGTGGAACATGCCTAGGGCAAATCCTACCAGGAAACCCACAGAGCAGCCCGCAGGCGGTCTGTGAAGTCCTGTGTTCGGTATGAGGACAGCTGACAGCAGGTAGGGATGCCCTGCCTAGACTGGGACACCCCAGAGACTGTTGTGTTCAGCATGGGACCTTTTTCAGAGGACAGACGGCCAGGCAGATCTGTTTTTCCTGTCGTGCTTACCTGAAAATCTTCTCTGGAGCCTGTTCCCCTGTGACAAGGTCATAACCTCTCTCCAGGTTTGAATACGGCCATGGACTGTGGGTGGAACACACATACACAAAAAGATTTGAAATGCAATATGTGCTTAAGTGCTTTATCTGGCAAATGTGAAAAGCAGTAATAGCAATAATAAATATAGCTACACTCAGCTATTAATGGGTCAAGCACAACAGAAGCAAACAAGGAAGCTAGCAGCAGACCAACAATGCCATAATGGACTATGATAGTAACTGAGACAAAGACACTGCATGTCAATTTTGAAGTCAGTTAGACCAATAGTACTGATGTTAGAGCCATTTTCATGTTTTGTTCAATTATAGTACCATCAAGTGGCACAGTCCCACCACATTTTTTTTTTTTTTTTTTTTTTTTTGTGTGTCCTCAGAGTGCCCCCATACATAAGCATGTCAAATTTGGTGGAAATACCTCATTTTGTTTAAGAGTTATATACATTTTTATGTATGAAGACATAAAAAAATTACCCACACCTGACTTTGATTGCATATTTTTTGCCACGTACTTTCAAAATTTTGACTTTTGGCCATTGGCATATGATCAACGACCTATGTTTCCGATTTTCCTATGATGGTTTCATCTCGATCAGACTAATGGTTTCTAAGATATTTGCAAATGTTGTTTAAACTCTAAAACAAAACATTGCAGAAACCATAAGGCAAAACCTAGCATGTTTGGTATTGTTGGACTCGGCAAGGATTCCCGTGAAAATAAGCCAACCACATCGAAAGTTATAAGCATGTAAATATTTTTTTCACCACTAGGTGGCGCTGGTCCAAAACTTCTCAGACTCCTTCAGGGCATTGTGCCGATGACCCATACCAAGTTTCGTAATGATATGTTAATGCATTCGTAAAATACAACATTTTACTACAAATTTAATAAACTACAAGGTATAAGCAAAAATAGCCATTTTCGTATCTCCGGACCAGTAGGTGGTGCTGCACCGAAATTCAGCATGTAACCTCAAGTTATGTTTGTGATGACATGGACCAAGTTTGGTCTGAATACGACAAAGCGTTGAGGAGATTCAGCCTTACATCTATTTTCACAAGTTCTACACAAGTTTTTCAAAAACCGTTTGACAAAACAACTTGATTTCCATAACTTTTTGTTGGCATGGTCTGAAGATGATCTGGTTCAATTTTCGTGAAAATCAGAGCAACGGCCTAGGAAGAGTTAAAAAAAAAGTATGTTTTTTGGAAAAATCTAAATGGTGGGAGAATTTTATAAATATAAGTGCAAGTTTGGACAGCTGGTGGCGCTAGAGGGATTGAGTTAGAGACTCCAAATTTGTTGTATCTATCATAGTGCCACATTTCATAACTTTTCTGCAGGCAGTTCTATGGGCTGCCATAGACTTCCAGAGCGGAAGAAGAAGAAGAAAAAGAAGCAGAAAAAGAAGAAGTAGTTGCTAAGTGTTCTAGGTTGTTGCTATGCAGTTGCTAGGGTGTTATAGGTGTTTGCTAAAGTGTTGCTAGGTAGATGCTAAGGTGTTCTGAGTGGTTGCTAGGCAGTTGCTATGCAGTGGTTAGTATGTTTTGGGTTGTTGCTATACAGTTGCTAAGTGTTTAAGGTTGTTGCTATGCACTTAGCAGGGTGTTCTTGGTGGTTATGAGGCAGTTGCTATAGGCGTTATAGGTGGTTGCTAAAGTGTTGCTAGGTAGATTCTAGGGTGTTCTAAGTTGTAGCTAGGGTGTTGCTATGCAGTGGTTAGTATGTTATGGAATGTTGTTATGCAGTTGCTAAGTGTCCCAGGTTGTTGCTATGCAGTTAGTAGGTTGTTCAGGGGTGTGTTTCCCGAAAGCATCGTTAGTGAACCATGGTCGTAAGTCCAATTGAACTCTATTGGTAACGATGGAACTTGCGACCATAGTTCGCTTTGGGAAACGCACCTCTGGGTGGTTGCAAGGCAGTTGCTATAGGTGTTATAGGTGGTTGCTAAAGTGTTAGGTAGATGCTAGGGTGTTCTGAGTTCTTTCTATGGTGTTGTTATGCAGTTTCTAGGATGTTCTGGTCTGGGTGGTTTCTTGGGTGTTGCTATTCTGTTGTTAGGGTGTTCTGACTGGTTGCTAGGCTGTTGTTAGGGTGTTCGGGGTTTTGCTGTGCAGTGGGTAGTATGTTTTGGGTTGTTGCTATGCAGTTGCTAGGATGTTCTTGGTGGTTGTGAGGCAGTTGGTCTAGGTGTTATAGGTGGTTGATAAAGTGTTGCTAGGTAGATGCTAGGGTGTTCTGAGTGGTTGCTAGGGTGTTGCTATGCAGTGGTTAGTATTTTTTGGGTTGTACCTATGCGGTTGCTTGGATGTTCTGGGTGGTTGTGAGGCAGTTGCTAAGTGTTCTAGGTTGTTGCTATAGGGTGTTGCTATGCAGTTGCTAGGATGTTCTGTTTGGTTGTGAGGCAATTGGTTTAGGTGTTATAGGTGGTTGATAAAGTGTTGCTAGGTAGATGCTAGGGTGTTCTGAGTTGTTTCTATGGCTTGCTATTCAGTTGCTAGGATGTTCTGGTCTGGGTGGTTTCTTGGGTGTTGTATTCTGTTGTTAGGGTGTTCTGACTGGTTGCTAGGCTGTTATTAGGGTGTTATGGGTTGTTACTAGGGTTTTGCTATGCAGTGGTTAGTATGTTTTGGGTTTTTGCTATGCAGTTGCTTGGATGTTCTGGGTGGTTGTGAGGTAGTTGCTAAGTGTTCTACTGTAGATTGTTGCTATAGGGTGTTGCTATGCAGTTGCTGGGATGTTCTGGGTGGTTGTGAGGCATTTGCTAAGTGTTCTACTGTAGATTGTTGCTATAGGGTGTAGCTATGCAGTTGCTAGGATGTTCTGGGTGGTTGTGAGGCAGTTGCTAAGTGTTCTACTGTAGATTGTTGCTATAGGGTGTTGCTATGCAGTTGCTTGGATGTTCTGGGTGGTTGTGAGGCAGTTGCTAAGTGTTCTACTGTAGATTGTTGCTATGCAGTTGCTAGGATGTTCTGGGTGGTTGTGAGGCAGTTGGTCTAGGTGTTATAGGTGGTTGATAAGGTGTTGCTAGGTAGATACTAGGGTGTTCTGAGTGGTTGCTAGGGTTTTCCCTATGCAGTTGCTTGGATGTTCTGGGTGTTTGTAAGGCAGTTGAGCTAGGTGTTATAGGTGGTTGATAAAGTGTTGCTAGGAAGATGCTAGGGTTATTTGGGTTAACCAGGGTTAATATAGGGTTAACTTAGGATTAACAAAGGGTTAACCCCTTCTAATTAGGGATTTTTCACCTGAAATGCATGTAATTGTACTAAGGGTCAGATTTATCTTCCCATGTTGTCATGTTGAAGTGTAACACTGTCCCACGTTTTTAAATCTCAGTCTGGAGCCTCCGTCTGGGCCGAAAGTTCTGCCGCCGTTTTATTAGACCAGCTGTTTGCTTGAGCGAGTTCATTAACATGCGCCACAAGAGTCAGGAAGAGGAGTTACTACACTTGGCATGAGGTGAGGTGATGAATCGTATCTCTCTGTGTTGCAGTCTTTCTCTTCTCCCCCCCTCATCTCCCTCCTGTCCTGGCTTTTAGTTCGCCCTATTTGTGAGGCGTTGACAGAGTGGTTTGCAGCACTCACCCTTCATTGCGGCCCCAATCAGTGCGAACGCAGAGATGTTGATGCTCTGGGTCAGGGGCGTAACCTTCCAGACAGCTGCATTCCCCTGCAGAGAGCACAATACAGTGACAGATTATGTGCATTTATCCCTCTGGCAAATCAACAGCCCTGTCCATGTGGCACCCAGTGCTGCCGGCGCACACACATGGATTCGGCCCAGACAAAAGGTTTTTAAAGTACAGTTTGTGGTGGGAGTCAAGTGGGAAGAGTGACATGTGAGAGCTGGTTCTGTCTCCGACACCTTCGCTATCAGATCTTGAAAGGTATCACAGAAGTGCTCAGCTCTCCAAAGGTGATGCTATGAGCCGAGGATACGGGAATGATACCTGGACTCGAGGGGGACTGTTGCGTGAATCCCACGGAAATATGTTCATATGTTAACTTTACACCCCAAAATCAAAGGTCTATTTTTAAGACCCTTTTTGCAAATTTTTATGCCATCAAGAATTTTAAAAACTGAATATTTATATCTTAATATAATTATATCATTACATGGGGGAAAACATCATATGTTATAACGAAATGAGAGTATGGAAGCTTGCAACTTGCCACTTGTTTCTTCACAATTTTTATCTCACCACTAGTGATTTCTGCATTTCTGAGCTGTTTTCACAAATAATTTGATCTTACCACTAGGAGTCCTAAGAGTTCCTAGCTACGAGATTTGGCTTAAAACCTCTTTTGTGTGTGTGTGTGTGTGTGTGTGTGTGTGTGTGTGTGTGTGTGTGTGTGTGTGACAATGAAGTATTACATCTACGGCTAATTTTATTCAGTTTCTCCAAATCAATTACTCTAATTAATGGATATACATTATTTAAACCACATTTACAGTACACATATAGTGATGTATAATACAAAACCACCAAAGATAAGACAAAAAAGGCTAACTGGACATTTGAAACTAAGAAAACACCTGAACGATACAAGTGATAACTTTTTAATAATATAATATATTTACTCTTTAACACTATTTTAGTGTTGATATGCTTTGCCCCTAATTTTTGAAAGTTGTTCCTAAATTTGTGCATTAGGAGCAATTTTTGGGTTTAAGATTTTTTTGTGAGTACGACACCTGATTTTTTTCTCATAACTCAGAGTTTATAGAATTCTGAGAAAAAAAGGTGAGATGTGAATTATGAAATCTGAGGAAAAAGTCAGAATTGCAGGATAAAAAGTCTCAATTATCTTTCTCTCTCTTTTTTCATGGCAGAAACAAGCTTATAAATGAGATTTTTGTTTTCAAAATGAATGAATTTACTACATATTTAATACATAACATGATACAACTTTATGTGAGGTTTATTATTATTATAATATTATAATTATAATATTTTTGAAAGATTACAGAAATATTTTGTAAAGTTCATGTCTAAAAGTAAATTAATGAAACAAATTGTTTAGTCATACTTTAACAGTAATCTGGAGAAACTTTAATATTTGTTTGCTGTCCTTTTTGTCTCTGTGATCCAAGCAGCCAATTTATCAAATCACAGTTTCCATTGCTTTCATTCTTTCTGCTTCATAAATATGGAATCATGATAATTTCTGAAGTTGCCGGGAGTTTGCAAACTTATGATTCATAAGACAAAACTCACAAAAATATAAAACTGGAAATCAAAAAAAAAAATAAAACATACTCTTTAATTAACATTCGCTTATAAACATACACTTTGAATTAAAATAAAACATCAAATCTGAAAATCAATCAGATAAGATACAATAGTACTTCTCTTGAATATGAAGGATAATTTTAATACCAGCGCTGGCTGGAGGGGAAACGAAACAATGAGAAAAGTCATTACAAACCGCACAGGCAGATATTCATATTTCATGAGCTGGAGCAGTGAATATTAGAAATAATATGCACCCATCTGTACTCCTACCATGATAGTGATATTCATCCCATTTCAAGACTCCCATTTCACGGCTTATTCTTGAGAAAACAAGCACATTTAGGCGCATCTATTTCACCGGCACAAACAGAGTAAGTGAAGGAGACGGACAGGGCAACGGCTGCCAACCGGAACTAACGTACAGTAATGACCAACAGAAGTCATCTATTGCAATTTATTACACAGCTCTCTGGAATACCTGAATCCGTCATGGCATTCTGCATTCCATTTTTTCATTTTGTAAACATTATGGGAACGTTACTTTTGAATGTTCTCTGAACGTTCTGAAACAAGCAGTAACATTTAAAAAATGGTCAGTGCAGTGCAAAGAATACAAAAACCTTAGAAAGCTCATATCGTGTCACGGTGTGTTGCAGAAGAAAGCATGAAGATGATGAATGAGTTCCAAGACGAAATTTAATACAAATAATCCAAACGAGAAGAGTTACACACATTAATCGTAATTGTGACCGGCGGACAAACTCACACATGGGAACACACATGAACTTAAATACTAAAGATAACAAAGTCCTGTTTACAGACTTCATAATATTCCCACACAGATGACATTTTGGGAAATGATGGCAAAGCATTTAGTGTGCAAGTTGCATTTCAAAACTATGCAAAAAGTCATTTACAGTTGCAAGAAAAAGTATGTGAACCACTTGCAGAATCTGTGAAAATGTGAATAATTTTAATAAAATAAGAGGGATCATACAAAATGCATGTTATTTTTTTTTTATTAAGTACGGTCCTGAGTAAGATATTTTACATAAAAGATGTTTACATATAATCCACAAGACAAAACAATAGCTGAATTTATTAAAATAACCCCATTCATAAGTATGTGAACCATTCAGCTATTCAGCTATTGTTTTGTCTTGTGAACTAAATGTAAACATCTTTTATGTAAAATATCTTTCTCAGGACAGTACTAAACAAAAAACAACATGCATTTTGTATGATCTCTCTTATTTTATTAAAATTATTCACATTTTCACAGATTCTCCAAGTGGTTCACATACTTTTTCTTGCAACTGTAGACAGAGGCAGAGGCACAGTCATACACAACCTGCCTAATATCTGCACTTAACAAAAAGAAATAAAAAATCTGTCTGGCAGTAAGAGTGAAACTGCACACGCAGACATAACAGAAGCAATTAGTTTAATAGCCAAGTGCTTAATAATTCATTTTCTATGAGCGCATATGCATATGACAGATACCTGTACCATCAAATCAGCAAGGAAGCAACCCTTCTGTTATTCATGGCAGAAAATGAGCCTTTCCATCTTTTAAAATGAAGGTTCAAATGCACTAAAACACTTCTGCAGCAGTACGTGCTGGTCCTTCAGATGATATGCCAGTTATTCTGATTTAGAGGTTTCAATCATACAGCTCTCACTGATGATTTTGAAGGTAGAATACCTATATAAATGGTCGTCCTTCGAAGCCCTGTAAGGTTATAACTGAAGCAAGTTTGTGTATGTGAGAACAACTTGAAGTCTTTTTTGAACAAAGTTAGAAAGTGTTTTAAGTGACGTTCTTTGAAGGACTCCTTATATTCACAATTAAATAGAGCTGCACAAACATGTGACATTCAAGGGCTCTTTACACAGTATATTTTTATCAACCTTTCTGGTAGCCTTCATTCCTTCTATTCTCCTCAATAGTGCAGGGTAACAAAATGGAAAGTGTCAACTGCATTATGAAGTTTCTTCACTGCAAAGTTTGAATGTCCATTTTGATCTTACATTTCACGAACTGCGTTGATTTATTGTTTTTGAATGTTTCCTGGGGTGCACTTTTAATGTTAGTGTGCTTTTTATATCAAAAATGATCATAATTTAGAAATAAAAGGCATTTTTCCTCTCAAATCAGATTTTAGCCTCTGATTTGAGCGCTCTGTTTTAAGGGGCGTGTCTCTGTGAGACTTCAGTGTGAACGCCCACTGCTGTGATTGGCTGACATCTTTGCATTTGAAATAGCTAAGCATTACTCTCTCGAAAACGTTTAGCACGTTATACTATTATAGCTCTCAAGGTTAACTAATCATGAAAAGTGTTGATTATAGCATTATATTTAGATCGTGGCATGAAAGGTTGCAGTGATGAACATTGTAGTCGATCACAGACATGTTGTTGAGCTCATGAAAGCAGTGATCTCGTCATTGAAACTCAATTTCTGCACACTAACGAATGCTTTCATCATAACTAACAGTGCAAACACCATATAAATAAGAGATTTGTTGAATTAAAACGGGAGTTTTGGCTCGAGTCCAGAACTCAGTCACTGATAAACTCACTCTGTTTGATTGACAGCTCCAGCGATTGTAAAGGGAGCGTTCTTTGATCGCTTTCTATATATAATTTAATCACCATTTAAATAACAGATTATTTTCATCCTACTAAGAGAAACAAGGTGAAGTTGAGCGTTTAGTCACTGGTTTGATTTACTGACACACAGACAAAGATCATCTGACTGTACATGAATCATTAATATCAGATCAGGCATTAGAATGAACACAGTTACTGACATGTTGTTGCATTACTGTCGAGTTCATATCGTAAAAGTCTGTTTGCACTGAAATGCGATTGATTTACCAAAGAATCCACAGTGAAATGAACCGAATACAAATAAATAAAGCTCAACTGAGACATTCACATTGTTGAAAATAAATAACCATATTCCTGCATTAGGATCCTTTGAAAGGTAATGTTATTTTAGTCCTGTATCGCTCTTCTCTCCTCCTCATCTCACTAACACACCAGTGGGCGGGGCTAATGCTGCAATGATGAAGTAGGCGTTGATTTCTTCTGAGGAGGCGGAGTTTCACCATCTATAGACACATTCCAGGATCAGTCGTTCGCTGGATCTGGAGTCAATAAAAGCTTTTGTTGGACTAACAAGGAAGTTTTCAGTTCTGAAACTTACAGGATATTCTTATAGTACGATGACCTCTCATATATCAAAGCAAATCAAATGATTTCTCAATTCATGACCCCTTTAAAGTGTGGACAAAATATGAGTTGCATTGGATTATTCATCCAAAATTGGAAATAGTGTCATGTTATTCCAAACCTGTATGACTTTCTCTTGTGCGAAACACATTTTGTTTTTACACCACCATTCAAAAATTTGGGGTTAGCAGCTTTTACTCTACGTGCCAGATTTAGGCTACTGTACAATATAACCACAAAATTCCTTATAACTTTATATGATTACAAAGGTTTGATATGAGGAAACATGAAGCAAAAAAATAATGAACTGAAGTTGATTGGCTCTTAATCCTGAAACTTCCTTTCCTTTCCTACAGTCGCTATATTGAGCATTAATACTACACGCACACATCGCATGAGGGATTCTGTGCTGTCAGAGCCATAGTTATACAATTTAGCAGCACTTTGATCAAGAACATATGATTTCGTTTATTTCAAGTCTTGATTTCCATTACAAAGACCTCCCGATGCCCTCATATTTAACATTCAGAAGGAGGCATCAGTGTTTGTCGATTGTGTGGATTCTGCTGACACGTGGGATTATTTGCACGCTCAAACAACACTGGCACTGTGCCTTCTCTTTCTCATGGCCCAATGGCGAAAATAAAGATTCGAGCCGGATGATTCTGATCATCGAGGTTCTTTTTCATTTTAATATCTGAACTCGTGGTGATTAATAGATGCTTTCATTAGAATGCTTCTCGCGAAAGGCCACGCGGGCAATTTTCTGATTTCAAGGTTCAACGCGTGGGCACGGGGAAAGAGATATTGTTGTTCGGATGAATATTTCCCGGTGTTACACAATTCCGAGGGAAGCAATTCCGCCTATGGACCTTGAGAAGATTTATCATGTTACACTCCCACAGAGACATATGGACATGAGTAGAGCGAGAGAGAGAGAATAGGGCTGATAAACTCGGAACACTATGAAATGACAGAGCCATTTTGTCCTCTATTAGTTGTGTGTGTGTGTGTGTGTGGGAGAGAGAGAGAGCAAACGAGGAATATTTATAGCAGATGAATACAAGAGAGGCTTGGCTAGCTTTTATTAAGTCGTGAGCAAAACATATATTTCTGAAGCAGCCCGTGAAAGAGGAGAGCAGGGCAGAGAATCGGAGCTGATAACCTTGCGGTTTAATCAAAAGCTGGTTGTGGGCCGAGATTGGGCTGGCGTTGGGCCCGGGCGGCTGAACGCTCTCACTGACTCAGAGTGTGTGGAAAAGACAAGAGTCTTCTATCGGCCAATTCTCCATCTCGCTCGACACGGAGAGAAGAGTCTGATAACACTCAGCCGGGCTGCGGTCACAGCAGGACCTGCGAGATACGCCATACATCGCACACCTCTTCCATAATTTAAATTCAGTTATGGATTACTCATTCGCATAGTGCTTGTAATGTGCATGCTGTGAGGCTTAATATGCACTGAAAATACTCTCCAACGTAAGTATATGAATTAGTGCTTTCAAACGATTAATTGCAATTAATTGCATCCAAAATAAAAGTTTGTTTTAACATAATATATGTGTGTCTGTAAATATTATATATGCAAATACATGCAATATGTATATACAATATACATATAGTATATACATGCAAATATTTCACCTGAGCGAGTGTATTCCAGGCTGATATTCTTCAGGTCAATCTTTATTCAATATTCATAATCACAAAATCAGTTTGAATGTCCACTGAGGAAAGGGATATCTTTTGTCTTTATCTCTTTAACATCGGGGCCCGTATGTATAAAACTTCTCAGAAATAGAATAGTCTTAAGTTTTGACTTAAGTGTCAAAAATTTTTTAGTAAAGAGTAGGACTTTTCTAAGAGAAGGAGACTTTTATAAAGAAGCTAAAAGCAACTTTTAGTAAAGTCTAAGACTTTAAATGTTGTGAACTAAGGACTACAATGATGTCAAGATTCAACCTCTGAATCAGCCAATAGCAAGCATGCAAGTTTGAAGTCACAGCAGCACAACACCAATAATTTAATGTTACTATAAAATAAGTCATTTAAAAAGTCACTGAAACGTTTTAATATTTAAAATTATTTTTTTTAAAAATAGCTTTGCATTGTGCAAAATTATCACAAATTAGTATTGATGGTGTGGAATCTTTTTCTATTGATATACGTCTCCTCATCTACAGTTGGAGCAATCATGTGTCATGAGTTCATCAACGGCTCCAACAACTCCAGGGAAGCCCACGGTCAACATAAAAGTGGCTTGCTTTTGCCACATGGTTTGATGGTCAGTTGGAAAGTCAATGATGTGCCATAGAGTAGTGGCCAAATGTGATGTCCAGCCATATCTTCAACCTTAATTGACATACTTTTAAAAAAAAATGTGTTAAAAAATGTAAGCATATTGTGTAGCTGTGCTGGGAGTCAATTGTGTGATAATGAAATGAAATTTCAAATTATTTCAAATTATTTTTGGCCAGGCTGTCATACAAAGAAATTATCAACACATGCAAAAACAAGAGGACCAATTAAATATTGAAAAACTGATTATGTTGTAGTCAATGTGTGCTTTTTTTCTGAGCTTTTTTTGTTGTTGTTTTTCAGAAACCTGTAGCTGTAGTTTCTTTTCTTTTTTCTTTTTTTTTTTTTTTTTTTTGCCAAATATTTTGTCAGAGAAATACCTTTGCTTAGTTTAGTGTTTTAATCTCCTTATTTTTAAATATTTAAATAATATAAACATAAAAATAAAAAAACAAAAAAAATATATTTCCCTCATATTTTGATGATTTAATAAAAATTGTAGGGTCATCAAAAAAAAAAAAAAAAAAAAAAAAAAAAAAAAAAACCTTTGCACAATTTTGGTCACTATGTTTGGTGTGGTAAGTTTAGCAATAGTACTATTTAAGAGCCTGCTTACTACTTTTTTTCATTTCTAGGGTTAGAGCATTGATTTGTAGAGTGGGAGAAGTTACATTTAAAGTCATAAGTTTATTCAAAAAGTCATTAAATGTATTAAAATGCATTAAATGTATTAATTATTGTTTTAATTAATATTAACATATTTATTAAATGTATTACATTTCTTATTAGGTCAGTTACAAAAGAATTGTCAATCAAGTTTATTTCATTTTATCAACTCCATGTCATCATCTAACTCTAATACATCACTGGAAAGCATGTGTCTCCTCTTCTCTGCTGCCATGTTGTTACTCCTAACTAGGTTAAGACACCTCTCCAGCTCTGCTAAATAATTTAGGAGCTGAGACCTAGTCTTGACACTTAAGAATAAGTATGATTCATAAAGGTTCTTAAGTCTAGGAATAAGAGTAAAATTACATCATTTTTAGAATTTTGACACACTTAAGACTAAAATTTTACTCTGAGCAGCTTTATCCATACGGGCCCTGGCTGTCATCACTCCCATGACCGCGCTAGTCAATGCATTTGTCAGTTGCGTCTCGTAAGATTTGTTTAAAGCAAAAACGTCTTTGTTTCCTTGTTTCCTTGTTTCAGTCCATTTCAATATAAAAGTCTTTGTGACTGACTGACGGTCTTTGCCACCATCTAATGTAACTTTCACTGAAGTTGAAATCACTAACAGACTCTTTCTGAATACCAAAAAATATGGCATGTTATTTATATAAAATATTATTTATTGAACAGTAATATTTAAATTAGCATCAATAACCATTATAACAGTATAAGAAGTAAAATAGGAAATAAACACAAGCAAACAGTTCAATGTACAAAAGCAGCGCTCTAGTTAGTACAGGATTTAATTTCAACGTAAATATAAAGTTATGAAACTTAATATAGACCTTATGCCAAATCTATTAGCTCTGGTACAAGTAATAGATGAATAAGACCAATGATTTCCCGTTTGATATACCCAAAATGAATTATATCTCATGTTTAAACACTATCTACATAAGAGCCAGCGGCAAATTCTCAAAGCACTGGCCGAGATGAAGCTGTTCTCTGCGGGTACATGAGCTCTGAACGACCGCTGACGGCCTGGAGCTCACATCTCTGAAAACGTCTAAACAAATATAGGCGCTATGTTTACATATAAATCACATATTTGAGGTCTAAATAACTACATTCTCACCTAAAAACCTCTTAAAACTACATTCCATTACAAAAATACAGTAGTATCTATAAAAATATGGTGGGTCTGCTCGTCGGCCATGACGTTTGTTAAACTCAAACACAAAGCAGATGTGACGGTAGTAAGTTGTTTTGTTATCAGTTTAACCATTAGCATCATTACTCCGTTATTCAGTGTCACATGATCCTTCAGAAATCGTTCTGATTTGCTGCTCAAGAAACATTTCTGATTATTATCAATGTTGTGCTGCTTCATATGTTTGATTATATTTTTTTCAGGTTCTTTTTTTGATATTTTCTTTTTTTTTGTAACATTATAAACATCTTTACTGGATAAATGTTGAGTTCCAGTTTCTACATCATTCACGTGTATCAGCTGCTCTTTCACATCCGCTGTTTATTTGTCCTTCAATGTCACTCTCTACTGCACGGTTTCATGTCGTGTTTTTTCATTATTTGCTATTCTGTGGCGTGAGTTCGATTGTCCCGCAGCCGCAGTCTTATCTAGCGCTCAAACATTTGACTTTCATTGGGTGGCTTTCTGCAGGATCACAGCAGCAGGAAATGAATTTAGATCCGGCTTCCTGTTTATGACAGCTCATCAGCGCTCCCTGGTCTCTCTCACTCCGGGGTTTGTGCATCTGTGAACCTGGAACTGTCTCTGAACAATCTGCAGCAATAAACAACGATGGCCTGTGTGTGTGTGGGACTGATCGTGAGACATCAGAGCAGCGGTGTTTACCGTGTTTCATCTGAGATAAGACCAGTGAAACAGGACTGTGAGCTCCAAGGGTCAAATTAAAAGAACATATCAGATATCTGTATCAGCTATAGATCACACAGGACGATTTTAATGTGATTATCTAAGCTCTTTTATTTATTTATTTTTGGCAACACTTCCGTATGGGGAACAAATATTCACTGTTAACGACAACTTTTGCCTCAATAAACTCCTAATTACTGCTTATTGGGTATTACTGGTATTGGGTAAGGTTGAAGGATCTAGAATATGGTCATGCAGAATAATGCATTAATACCACGGCAAAATCCCCAGAGTTAAATCAACTCTGATCAGAGAACATATGGTCACTGAAGCATAGTTAACGTTAATGAGATAATATGCTGTTTGTGGAGTTGTTTATTCAGATCTTGAGATATTTAATGTCTTTTATCTTCAGTTGATTTCATCTAAGGCTGTGGCTGAAGTCAGTTGTAGTTATTGTGTTTCTCTTTAGTGATTCTGCTTGTTAACAGCAGGTGTTCATCACTAATGCTCAATCATCACTTAATCACTTAACAATCTCATTAACTTTAACGCTGCTTTAGTGTTACTTTAACACTATATAGAGAGGGACCATATGTACTCTGAGCAGAGTTGATTTAACTCTGGGGATTTTGCTGTGTATGTGCCTTATGTACTAATAAACAGCCAATATTCTAGTAATATGCAAGCTAACGACTCTTCGTGTCCAATCAATTGCTCTCTAGAGTGAGAATGTACACAAACATTTGTGTCTGTAAGACTTTTTAATGTTATTGTCTCTTCTGTTCACCAAAGCTGCATTTATTTGATCATAAATACAGCAAAAAATTTGAATTTTTTTCTACAGTTTAAAATATATATTTTTTTATGTGAATAAATAGTAAAATGTAATTTATTCCTGTGATCAAAGCTGAATTTTCAGCATCATTACTCCAGTCTTCAGTGTCACATGATCCTTCAGAAATCATTCTGACATGATGATTTGCTGCTCAAGAAACATTTATGATTATTATCAATGTTCCACCTTCTTAATATGTTTATTGATTCTTTGATGAATGTTAAAAGATCAGC
Organism: Megalobrama amblycephala; assembly: GCF_018812025.1. NCBI lineage: Eukaryota > Metazoa > Chordata > Actinopteri > Cypriniformes > Xenocyprididae > Megalobrama > Megalobrama amblycephala. The sequence goes on from NC_063047.1 coordinate 42,803,846, forward strand.
ATTGAAATGGAAATATTTTGTAACACTATAAATGTCTTTACTGTCACTTCAATGCATCATTCCTGAATTTATTTATTTATAAAAAGAAAGAAAGAAAGAAAAAAAAAAAGAAAAGAAAAAAAGTATTTAGACACTTTTAGACATTTGAAGTGATAGTCCACACAAAAATTAAACCAAAACTGTTTGGTTATCAAAATTATTTAAAATATCTTCTTTTGTGTTTTTCAACAGAAGATCATGTTTGTTTGGAATGAAATCAGAGTGAGAAAATTATAGAATTTTCATTTTAGGGTGAACTATCCCTTTAAGTCACACTTGCATATGTCAGACTTTCATTGAAATAGATACAAAATATCAAATCAAGTGGAATCTTTGCTCAAATTATGCTCAGAACTAATGCTCCTATTACTCAGATTATCTGAACTAACTTTTTAACCCTCTGGAGTCTGAGGCTGATTTGGGGCCTGGAGAAGTTTTGACATGCCCTGACATTTGTGCTTTTTTCAGTTGTTCATAAACATATAAATGACAAAAGTGTCATTACACTGTATTCAGCATAAACTAGGCTACAATAATATGTGAGGAACATGTATGTACATGTTTGTGTTTTTGAAGGAATAATGTTTATGCATGGTTACTGAAAAAACAAAAAACTTAAGTCACTGAAATAAGGCCAAAAAAAGTATAGTAAATCTGTGTTTACAATACTTTAGGGTATTGGAGGTTGTAAACTAGAGTTTTTGCTTCAAAATTATGTAAAAATTATGCTGCCTACTCCTTCATATAAAACAATATATTGATTTAGTTTTTGTAAGACACTTTTTGCAAAGAAACACAGTATGCGTGGAGGCATGAATCACCACTGAAAAATGGTCCATTCTCACCTGAGAAGACAAAAGAATTGGATAGTAATGAGCTGAAATGACTTGCATATTAATGAGGCATTTCAGTCAGGTAGGCTGTGAAAAAAACCTTCTGTGATGTCTCAAGCTCATCATGATATATGAAACATACAGAAAAATATTATTACAATATAAAGTAATGGTTTTATATTATACTTTAAAATATAATGTATTTCTGTGATGCAAAGAGTCTGAATATAGGCTTTTAGTTTAAAAGCATGCACATTTGGAGAAATATTGGATTCTCATATGCTTATGTCAATTTTCTATACAGAGAAGTTATATTTATTTAATATTCATTGTCATTATTATGAGCGCTGGTGTTTTCAATTCATACTTGAAGTCGGAGGGCGCTCTCTGTGCATTTTTAGTCCACAAATTCATCTAAAAGAAGAAGAGGCTATTCCATGAATGGAGTTTCCAATTCATACTGCAGCCGGAGGGCGCTAAAGAAACAAAAACTCATCTAAAATTCATCTATAGAAGAAAAGAAAACAGGAACTAACTGCATGTCTTCTAGAGCTCCCTAACCATCACTTTTACATCCAGATAAACACTTTTCAAGACAATAAATACACGATTGAGATGATGAATGCATGTATTGCCTCTGAATTTGCGTCTGAATAGCGCTGGCTCCGTGGGTGTGGCCGCATTAGCGGATAATGAGCTGAATCACAGACTTCTGACATGGCTCTATTTTCATACAGATTACATAAACACAGAAGGTTTATTTTCGATTTGACTTACATGATTTAAAATCTGACATCTTAACGTTTTTTTTAGACATAAGTTAAATTTTTCTGTGATTAGTATTCACTAAGTTACAGTTCATTTTCTGAGAACTATCAGATTGGACCTCGTTCAGAGGGAGAGGAGAGATCACGCATCATGTTAGTTTTCTTTATTTTACAAAAAGCACAACATTGTGTTTTTACTCTGAGTGTATACAAATAAAAGAAGATATTCTATAGTTCCAATTGATATATTACTTATGTCTCTATGACAAAAAATGACGGAGTATTTTAAGTCTGTTTTGCTGCAATGTGAAAGACCTCAGAGTGACTTATTCAACCAGTTGGTCATTTTTCATGTATGTATAAAGTCAGTTCTCTGATAACCACTGGTGTTATTCAATTTATTACTCATAAACATAGATGTTCCTTTAAGTTTGCCTCCATAAAATAAATAAATAAATAATGTTGTGATCTGTCTTAATGTCCCTCTAGATTCCACAGCTCACAATATGGAAAGATAAAAGTTTCCATTTCAGTGCTGTCCGATGCATAACTTGAATACCACATATTTCCTCTTTAATAACTATAATATAGTGCGCACACACAAGAGCACGCTGTAAACAAGTTGAATACACTCTGAGAATCCGAGTAAATGAATTGCCTCGAAGCAATTAAATGATCTCGCAAAATGTTAATAGGAGGTTTCCATCGCTGTGAAGAATAAAGAGTGTAGTTAGATTAGAAACAAACTGCTATTACACAAAACAGCTCTGTAAGTAGTTTCAACTATTAACCCTACAAAGCCTCATATTCAATATGCAAATTTCAAAGGCCTCTAAATTATCAGTATGATCAAAACTTTACTGAAAAACCTACTACATCTCATCTGATTGATAGTCCATACTTTACCAAGTAAAAATCTTTCTGCTGATTTTTATAAAAAATAATGCTAACATATGAGTGTCAAATATGATCATCAGGCTTCTGAGAAAGGTTTATTTGCTCATTTCTCAATCATCATTGTATTGTTTTAAAACTACAGAGCTTTGAATCATAAAACTAAGCATTTAAATATTATTAGCAGATATAAAGTGACAACTGACATTTATATGCATTTTATGTAAGTAATCGCTATTCTGTTATAAAGATCCAATTGATTTACATTACAATCAATGATCATTTCATCTTACTTTTTGGCCATATAAATATCAGCAACTGCACCAAATTGCATATTTTTTTTACCTCTACTCTTTGCAAAATTATATCAGTATACATGATTTGCATAGTATGAGTGTTCAGTGTTCTGAAGTGTGCGACATAAATATAGGCTACTTTAAGTCTGTTCAACTCACAAAAAAAGTACATTTGCATTCTCAATCCACAGAGTAAACACTACTTGTGTACAATAAGTGGTAAGAACTGTCAAAACATAAGTAGTGTCATTCGTACACAGTGCAGAGAGCACCAGGGTTCAGCATTTCCAACAGGGAAAATTCTTCTTGTTCAGTCACCCAGCAAACACCCACAAGAACACAATCTTCTCACAATTATCTGACAATTATCTCCATAATATGTTATTTCTGCATCTTCTGTATAAAAGCACAGCTTCGTGTCTTCGACTGTTTCATTATGCTGTAGTTGTTAAGACATGCCAAATATGTATATAGCATCATAATCTGATTTATACATTTATAATGAATATTATGATTTACATATAGTTTATATAGTGTTTATAATTAATAAACAGAGGAAATAGTCACAATTGAGTCATATGATCAATATCAAAAATGTGCTTATTTGATTTACAACCTTGAAATGATGCATGATGCATTACATATTTCTTCAATATACAAATTTAGTCAAAATCTTTCTTTCAGTATTTAAAAATCCTATTTTTTTTCTCTACTTCTTTCCAGGTTTTACATCCCAAAGTTTCAATAAGCAGTGAGACTTGTGGACCTCAGTGCATGTAAGTCATAGTTATTTTGTTTTAATTTATTTTATTTTATTTTATTTTATTTTATTTTATTTTATTTTATTTTATTTTATTATTTTAAAACATACATAATTATATATATATATATATATATATATATATATATATATATATATATATATATATATATATATATATATATATATATATATATATATATATATATATATATATATATATATATATATTTACCAGGATTAAATAGCAATTTCTTAAAATGTTACAATAAAATATGGTATGCAAAATTTCACAGTGCAGGGCAGGTCATTTTATATCATAAACCAACCCAAAAAAAATAATTAAAATAAATAAAAACAGCATAGTGGGATATATAATAGTGCAAATAAACAATGGTTTGTTTGAAGTCGCCATTATTGTGATCATTGTTCCCGGTGGCTGAGAACTTGGAGCTGATTTGCATGCAATTACTTTGCTTTCAGACAGTGTATTATTGTTTTTGCACACAGAAATAGTTGCATTTAACTACTGCAATATTATTGCAACCCCTGCTCTCTTAATGGCTATTAAAACACTATAGGCATTACTTATTCACTATATGGTATAGTACTGCTATATATACTGTGGATTCCATGTTATGACTACATTTTTCTGCCTTTCTCATTTATTTATTTATTTATTTCGAATAGTTGTGTCCACCCTGTAAAATAGTAAAATTCAGTATTTTATCAAAATAAATTAATCTTCACTCACAATCTGAGTGATTTTTATGCATTTTTTTATGCTCTTTTTCCATTATCTCTTCTTGTACTGCAGTGCATCTGCTGTCTTCATGCACACAAGGTTAAAGTGAAAAGCAAAAAAAAAGAATCCCATTGTATAATAAATGTACATGCCAATAAAATACTCTGCTATCTATACATGGTACATATAGAAACCACAACAATGAAGCAACGACGGCTCCATCCGTCAACGCACATCTCCTGTCCCTTCATTCTGCTCCTGTTCTGATTAGACATCATTTCGTCAAGCCTGGAGTCTAGTGTAAATGGCTGAGTGAGCAGATGAAATAGAGATTCTAAGAGGACTCAACTAGTAGAAGATGAAGAGAGCAATGCATCTGCTCTTGACCGAGCGTTCAGCTGATGCTAAGCTCAAAATCGCTCTCTGTACTGAGCTGGAGAGATTAGAACTCTCTCTCATTAACATAACAATATCTCTACAGCTCCAGTGCCATCCTCAACACTTAAATATGGCGGGAAAAAAGCATCAGGCAAATCACTGATTTCACACTATCACTCCAAAAAATGCTGAATAGACCTTTTGACTGCTCTCTGAACCACTGACTCCAGCGGCCTTTAAGAGGAGCCCTCTTTTGTCATTTAAATATCATAAATACTGCATGATACAGTATAATGCATGTGTCACCATGTGTTGATTGATTTAATAGGCTGTCTGTCTGTCTGTGTGTGTGCTGCTATTGCTATACACTCTGCTATTGTATAATTATGATTGTCATTGAGCATGTGTGGCACTGACTAACGTCCAGTGATAAATCTAGACTGAACAGCTCACATAAACAAGGGTCGGCCACTGTTAAACATGAGTGATTGAATGGCAATCCATGCACATGCAAGACTGTTTTATGGTCATAATATACACTCTAGCTATATTCATTAAAAATAAAAGTGAATATGCAGTATTAGTATCAGAGATATGCGAGCATTACAAACATGGAGTCCTGCTTTTCTAAAAGCACATACTTTGCACATGTGCCTTGTATTGTTTGCACTCATTAATGGATCCACAAGGTGGCAACACTAGACCCACGGCTAAAGAAGAAACGGAACAATGACAGAAACTATCAAAATCCTAAACAACAATGGACAAAGTACTTGAAGAAAATTCCACCAATCAGAGTAAAAAAAAAGGCAACAAAAGCACCAAAATATTTTGTTAGCTCTTCCCACTACATACACACTATATACAGTATATATACAGTACAGTCCAAAAGTTTGGAACCACTAAGATTTTTAATGTTTTTAAAAGAAGTTTCGTCTGCTCACCAAGGCTACATTTATTTAATTAAAAATACAGTAAAAAACAGTAATATTGTGAAATATTATTACAATTTAAAATAACTGTTTTCTATTTGAATATATTTCACAAAGTAATTTATTCCTGTGATGCAAAGCTGAATTTTCAGCATCATTACTCCAGTCTTCAGTGTCACATGATCCTTCAGAAATCATTCTAATATGCTGATCTGCTGCTCAAGAAACATTTAATGTGTACAATTGTACAAAATATTTGTGTACAATATTTTTTTTCAGGATTATTTGATGAATAGAAAGTTCAAAAGAACAGTGTTTATCTGAAATCTAATCTTTTGCAACATTATAAATGTCTTTACTGCCACTTTTGATTGATTTAATGCATCCTTGCTGAATAAAAGTATTCATTTTTTTAATTTCTTTTCAAAAAAATAAAAATAAAAATTCTTACTGACCCCAAACTTTTGAACGGTAGTGTATAATGCTACAGAAGCTTTGTATTTCAGATAAATGCTGTTCTTTTGAACTTTCTATTCATCAAGGAATCCTGAAAAAAAAAGTACACAACTGTTTTCAACATTGAAAATAATCATAAATGTTTCTTGAGCAGCAGATCAGCATATTAGAATGATTTCTGAAGGATCATGTGACACTGAAGACTGGAGTAATGATGCTGAAAATTCAGCTTTGATCACAGGAATAAATTACTTTGTCAAATATATTTAAATAGTACACAGTTATTTTAAATTGTAATAATATTTCACAATATTACTGTTTTTTACTGTATTTTTAATTAAATAAATGTAGCCTTGGTGAGCAGACGAAACTTCTTTTAAAAACATTAAAAATCTTAGTGGTTCCAAACTTTTGGACTGTACTGTATATATATATATATATATATATATATATATATATATATATATATATATATATATATATATATATATATATATATATATATATATATATATATATATATATATATATATATATGTTTTATATTTCTCCATCTTTTTTAATTTGGTTATGCTGTTTGCATGCTTCATGGGATTGCTATTACTTTAAGTACACAGCCGTGTACCTTTGTATTTTTGTCTGATTTTCGTAGCTGATGGCCCCAACCCCCAAACACGATGCTGAACAACGCAAACTGTGATTGGTTGTTTTACATGTCAGTCAGGTGGCATCTGGGCGGTCCTTAGCCAATCAAAGCTGTGATAGAGTCCAGACCTTCCACCATCAGTCTGAAGCTCTGGCAATGCAAGGATAGAGATACCTACTCTAGTAGTAACATGAAGACATTTTTACTGGTCATAACTACTGGAGAAAAATAGAACAGACAAGTATACTTTAAAACGTATTACTTTTTTGTACAGTAGTATATTGGCAACCAGAGCTGCAGTACAATCAAACCAATGACCTTGGTGTTGCAGGCATCATGCTCTACCAGTTGAGCGACAGGAACAAAAAGAGGATGGCAAGGGCTGCTGGTGGCACATGGGACCGAGCTTCAGATTCTGCTACAGGCCCTGGCCTGCTCTCGCCTGGACTGTTGAAACTGACTACTGGCCAGCCTCCAGCGCTTGCAATCAAACCTCTGCTGCTCATCCAGAACGCTGCAAGCCTGACTGATATTCAACCTCCCCAAATACTCCCACAGTCACACCTCTGCTAGACTCCTATTCCTGCAAGGATCGATGTGAAATTCTACGGCACATCTTGCCACACCGTCACCCCGTAGCCTCTCTAGTGAGGCTGAGCACTTTGACCTTCATATGAGAAGTAGAACAGTTACTGCTGAAGGTATTCAGCCAACTTTAACAAAGATTGGTAACAAATGATGGGGTATTGGAATAATTTTAATGCATTTATTTGATCAAATATACAGTGTTATTACAATTTAAAGGGGGCGTATCATGAAAATTTGACTTTTTCTGTGTTTAAGTGCTATAATCGGGTGCATCTACCAACCCAGAAAACGTGAAAAAGGACAACTCAGTAACTTTGTTTTGGCAAGTCTTTCTCTGCAAGCATGTGACAAAACAAGCTGCTCAGATTTTGCTCCCCTTGTGACGTAGGAAGAGGATTTTATTATAATATTACCGCCCCTTAATCTGCATGTTTCCACCCACTGTGCCTTCATTTTGTTTTTGCAAGTGACAATGGTGTACCAGTTCTGACACCATGACAAAAGTTGGAGCAAAGCATGCTAACTGTTCTGTCGTTGGCTGCACAGACGAGCACTGAACACTATTTAGAGTCTCATTAGCTTGGATAGCCTGAAGTTGAACCTGACAAGATCGATTGCTAAAAAAGGAGCGTTTCTGTCTGAGCGATAATTTGGAAAAAATATTAGTCCATTCACAGAATTTGATAGCAATCATAAAAGTTATCCTGGTGTGTATGACTCTGTTTGGCAAACAAGTACACTATGTGTAGTGAGCGTCCATAAGAGTTTTGCTCAAAAGATGAACATGACGGCACATGCTAGTGGATGAGTTGAATCAACTCCACAGCAACTACATCAATTTATCCACTAACCATTCAGAAACGTCTAAAAGTTGTAACTTCTTCCTGAGTCTCTCCATCAGTGTCGACTCCGGTTTGAACAATGTAAGGCTGAACACTTTCGTCATTTTGGCTGCGTGAGATTCTCCAGCTTTGTTGTTGTTGAGCTGTTAAAGCTCCGCCCTCTTCTGGAAAGGGGGCGGGAGCAGCAGCTCATTTGCATTTAAAGGGACACACACAAAAACGGCGTGTTTTTGCTCACACCCAAATAAGGGCAAATTTGACAAGCTATAATAAATGATCTGTGGGGGATTTTGAGCTGAAACTTCACACACACATTCTGGGGACTTATATTACATCTTGTGAAAGGGGCGTTATAGGTCCCCTATAACTTATTTTAAAAATGTAATTTATTCCTTTAAATCAAAGCTGAATTTTCAGCATCATTACTCCAGTCTTCAGTGTCACACGATTCTTCAGAAATCATTCTAATATGATGATTTTCTGCTCAAGAAACATTTAAAATCATGGACATCTCAGATTACTAGTGGTGTGCCTCAGGGCTCAGTCTTGGGCCCTCTTCTGTTTTTTTTTTTTTTTTTTTTTTTGTTTTGTTTTTTTTTTGCTGCTGAATGTGTTTTTTCAGGATTCATTGATGAAAAGAAAGTTCAAAATAACAGCATTTACTTGAAATATAAATCTTTTGTAACAGTATAAATGTGTCACTTTTGATCAATTTTGATCTTTTGCTGAATAAAAGTGTTCTTTTCTTACTTATGGCATCAGTAATTACATGCATGTATTCCTCATTGCTAGCTCAGTTAATGCATTTAACCAGTGTTAACAAATGGACCTTATTATAAAGTGATACCATTATGACTTTTGTCCTTTGTTTGTGGCTATCTTCACTTTGGTAATAGCATTTGGTATCTTTAAATTTCTGTCTTTGAAACGCTCTTGTTTAGCTTATGCAGCACTTTTTTAACTTGCCGTTCCACTTGGTTTTCCAGATTCAACTTCACATTTATGAGTCTAATCTGTAATGTTGATTTAGGTGTGTTCATGCATCACCAGTGATTCCACACGGCTCTCGCAACATTATGTGCTAAAAGCAGTATACGGCTTTATACCAATACGGCTTTATACTTCTATACAGAACCATTCATATTATTTCCCTCAGTTTCTTTTAGAGTACGCCCAGTTAAAAGAGAATAAGAAGAGGCAGATAATGCATCTAAATGTCAGGTCACAGAACACTGGCTCAGAGTTTGGAGCTTTCATGGAGGAGCTCTATTATTTGCTGTGTTTAAAAATAAATGCAGGCAACAGACTCATATGACGAACTAGAACTGTATTCAACGACATTTACAATGACCGAGGACAAACAATGAAAGAAATATTGTGGGTTAAACAGCACAGGCTCTCCAGACAGCCTCTGCATGCTGCTTATTACCACAGACAATAATTGCATTTCAGTGCATTTAAACAAATGGGAAACATGTTCAGTAAATAAACTCAGCATCCATATAAACGTAAAATACACTGTTTTATACTATAATGCTGTTATGAATTTAAATATTACACATCTTAGCATGAGACGGGTGATAGAATCACTTACACTTTATATATATTTGGCTGTGAAGAATAGGCTGTTATGGAATATACTGTCTGTTCGTCCATCATTGTTGCACAATCAAATTGACTGCATACTTTCACCCCAGCTGTCTAAAGAGCACCATGTGTTACTGTTCTTCACCATATTGCAAAAGAGCAGCTACAAAGACAGATTCCTAGACAATAACTGTAAATGTCAAGTGTGCTGCTCATAAGCCCTGGGCCCGAGACGTCACAGCAGGCTTGTGTTATTCCCATGATCCCCAGGCATTGGCACGCTTATCAAACTGACGCCCTGCAAACCGACTCAACCTGACTGAGACCTTGAGCGACAGATTACCACAGAAGGTCACGGGCAAATAAATGTGTTTCCCCGTAAGTGTGGAATCATACATCCATGCTATGTGTGTGTGTGTGTGTGTCAGATGGCATTTAATGCATGATAACTGTGAGGTGAATCTGTTTCTCAGATGCTGTAGCCTGACTTTAATGCAATTAAAAAAGAAAAAGTACTGGTTATTTCACTGCAAAGTGTATATTAAGACATTGTAAATAAAACTAAGATTATTGGAGTGTTTTACAAGAAAATACTATTTCAGGTTTTTTTTACTTAAATATTTCACATTTAATTCAATGTGAAAAAAATGACTATTTGTGAAATTTACTAGCAATTTCTGAATGTAAATTCTAATTTGTTTTTCAGTGCAAAAAACATGCTTTACATTTTAAATGTATAATGCATTCTGTTAAATTATGCATGGTAATGTAATCAAAATACTTTGGATCCCTTCTCTAACACTGGCAGATTTTTATTTATTTACACTGAACAAAATTATAAATGCAACACTTTTGTTTTTGCCCCCATTTTTCATAAGCTGAACTGGCTTTTTCTATTTCTCTCCTATATTGTTCACAAATCTGTCTTTTTAAATCTGTTAGTGAGCACTTCTCCTTTGCCGAGATAATCCATCCACCTCACAGGTGTGCCTTAGGCTGGCCACAATAAAAGGCCACTCTAAAATGTGCAGTTTTACTGTATTGAGGGGGTCCGGGGGGGTCCGAAAACCAGTCAGTATCTGGCGTGACCACCATTTGCCTCACGCAGTGCAACACATCTCCTTCGCATAGAGAAGCAGCAATGCACAACATTAATAACTACTGGGACTGTCATTTACATAACATTATAATGAGAACACAATTGCAATAAAACATTGTGAATTCACTGTGTTTAGTTGTTGGTAAACATTCTGATTAGCACATAACTTAGTTCAAGATTCACTTGTGCATTCATGTCATTTTGTGCAGATACAAGTCATAATATTCAATTTATGTAGTATAAATATCTCATATAGGATGCATTTCGTTGAGGTAAATAACTCGCAATGCTTTATTGTACTGATGATGATCTTTAGCCTCGGCACGAGCTCTCAAACAGCAATGCAAAACATTAATAACTATGATTGGGGCTGTCATATAAATAACACTATAATTGTATACACTATTGTAATAAAACATTGTGAATTCTTTGGTCTTAGTTGTTGTGTTTCGGCATGTTGTTACGGGAAGAACGCATCCACACAACAGGAGCTGACTACGTAACTTAGTTCAAGTTCATCTGTGCGTGAACATAAGTTGTAATATTATGATTATTTTTGTATAAATATCTGAATTATCTTATATAGGATGTGTTCTGTTGAGTTAATTAACCTTCTAGTAAAGCGGGTGTTCATCTCTTCAGCTTCAGCGTGTGCAGCTCAAACAGCAATCTAACATTACTGAATCAACCTAAATGTAAGGGCAAGATGAGGTAGAAACAGCTCTTCTATCCAAAATACTTTTCCTTGTGGAGAATTTTTTTGGTCCCCATGAGGAAAATAGCTTATAAATCATACTAAGTGATGCTTTTTAAAAATGTAAAAATGCAGAAAGTTGTCTGTGATGGGTAGGGTTAGGGGACAGAATATACAGGTTGCACAGTATCGTTATGTCAATGCAATGTCGCCATAAAACATGAAAACCCATGTTTGTGTGCGTGCATGCATGCATGTGTGTTTTCTGTGATGGGTAGGTTTAGGTGTAGGGTTGGTGTACACAGTAAAATCTCCAGAGTTAAATCAACTCTGCTCAGAGTACATATGGTCCCTCTCTAAATAGTGTTAAAGTAACACTGAAGCAGAGTTAAAGTTAAAGAGGTAATTAAGCAATTAAAAAGTGTGTTTCTCTTTTCTTCAGTGATTCTGCTTGTTAACAGCAGGTGTTCATCACTAATGCACAATCATCATTTAATTAGATAATTAAGCAATTAATTAACTTTAACTCTGTTTTAGTGTTATTTTAACACTATTTAGAGAGGGACCATATGTACTCTGAGTAGAGCTGATTTAACTCTGGAGATTTTGCCATGTGGGGGGGATAGAAAATGCTGTTTGTACAGTATAAAAACCATTACGCCTATGGAATGACCCCACAATTCACAAAAACCTAACCTGTGTGTATGTGTGTGTTCACTCACCAGTGTCCTGGTCACAGAGCTGTTCACAGGGGTCAGTTGTCCTCTGACCACAGTAGTCTCTCACCCACTGTGTGGAGGAGTTGGTCTGGTAGTACAGGGTCAGTTTGGCTGGATTTAACCAGTTGGAGACATCCAGATAACTGCCCATGCTCACCACAAAACTGCTTCCTATATCAAAAAACACGTTTCACGTTTAGATCTTTTGCGCATGACCATCAAGAACAGCACACATCAAATGGTGAAAGATTTTTTTATTTTATTTTTTACCTTGAATTAAAAGTGACATTTTGAAGTAGACATACAGAAATAGAATTTTCTTGTAAATCATATTCCAATATATATATATATTTTTTTTTATTATGAATTTTATTTTTACAGTGTAGTTGTCAGGCACATTAAACAAACTGCTAATTTCCATATGAGAAAAAAGTATGTGACTGTCCAACAAAATTTGCATTAAAACCAGGTCAGGATCTCCAGGCGTCTCTTGCAGTGATTAAGACTGTGTTCCTCCATTATGAAAAGACAGAACAGAGGAAGATGCTGCTCTTCAATAACAGTGCTGTCAAAGCCCAGATCTAGTTTTATAAATATGTTTCCCCATCAGTTTTGCTCAGGGTGACGTGTACACCTGTCTTGTTCTGCTAATGTGTGAATTCAGCACTTCCCAAAGATAAGGGCGACTTAAATTAAATTGCTTTGCTGCTTCATAATCCTCTCTGTCGTCTTAAACCCGAGAGCAGAGGCTGAACGGGACGTGTGGACGCCTGCCAGCCTGACACCCACTCAGGGACGGCCAGGAGCTGCGCAGAAACACAGGGATTTGACACGGCGTGGCAGCTTTTGTGCCTGAACTTTACTACAACGCTTCTGCTGGAGAAGAATAACAGTCTAGCTGAACATTCAACAAATATAACTATACAACACACACAATATTGTTGTTTTGGCATACACAAAATGAAGCAACATTGTGAATATCAAATTATTTTATGGTTGCACTTTATTTCGATGGTCCACTTTAGACATTCTTCATATAAGTAACTTTTCAACTCCATGTTAACTAGCACTTTATTTTGATGTTCCTCAACAGATATTTTACTGACTATAACTACATATTATTATCTTTATTTGTCTCTCTGAATAAGGCATTCAGTTTGGGCACATCCAGCATTATAATCTATCAAAGGGCTGCAGAATTCAATATCGCTCAGCCCTAATAAAGATCAATATTAACAACCAAATAGTGCTACTGCAATATATACAGTGCCTGTTTCTTTTATTTATTTTCATTATTAATACTATAGATATAATTCAAATGGATGCACTGAAAATATGCCATGCATTATATTTCTATGCAACATTTTATAACTCTTAAACATCCTCATAAACAGGAAGGCTATAGCTAAATATACAGCTAAGAGCAGTGAACTGTGTCTGAAATGATTTTGACAAATGATGACCTTCTGACCTTCTGAATACATGCTAAGAAACGATCAGCTGCAGAACGTCAGAGAAGAGTTTAATTAGAAACCTGATGCTGATGATGACTGAGACCTCTTCAAATCTCACACTAATGTAAGATATTTAAGTTGATATTAATTATACGATAGTTACAGTATATGCAAAGTGTGGTCTAATACGGGGAATTTTAATTTTTAGATCATTTGCATCATTCTAAAAAAAACAAAAAACAACAACAGATGGAGCTCATGACCCTCAGCAAACCTACCAGAATACATGTGACAGATCACCTAGAAAACATGCTCTCTAAATTAAGATATTTTTAGGTCCTGGAATGCATGTATAAGTGTGTGTATGAGAGAGAGAGAGAAAACTTCATTTTGGAGAGCTCCTCATACTAGCTACGTCTGAAAACAACAGAAGTCTATGGAATTAACCCATTTAGATGGCTGTGTGTGTTAGTTCACTGCAAACAATGCTTTAATTACTTACTTAGTATTTTTGTCTAAATATCAAAAATTCTTAAATTAAAAAAATTCTTTAAAAAATTTAAAAAAAAAATCTTAAATTATTTTACTAGATAAGTAAAATGATATTTTTTTTTTCTCTTGTTTTCTGGGGAAATGAAGTGAGTTTTTGCTTTAAAACAAGCAGAATTATGTGCCAATGCGGTAAGAAAAATAATCCTGTTTCTGTTTGGGACAGAAACAAGAAACAAAATTTCAAACAGAAACAAGGTTATTTTTCTTACCCCAATGGCAGATAATTATTTAACTATTCTTGTTGACTTACCCCAGAAAAACAAAAAAACAAAAACCTTTTGCAGTGAATGCACTGAATATACTGAAATTTCATGACAACCAATTTGTGTACGCGTCTGCATGTTTTTGTGACATATCAGGACACAGATTTGTATAATGACATGGGTATGACGTATTACAAGGAGAGGGTGATTTATATACTGAAATTTCATGACAACCAACTTGTGTGTGTGTGTGTGTGTGTGTGTGTGTGTGTGTCACTCCAGTCTTTAACAATATAATCACTCAGTTCTATAAAACAATAACCCTCATAATGAGTTTCCAGCAAGCAGGTAACAGAAGCAATGATACAGTAATAATATATGGCACATATATTGTGGAGGCTTCCATTTGTTTGTTGCCTTGTCAAGTCAAGTCAAGTCAAGTCAAATTTATTTATATAGCGCTTTTTACAATTGGTAATTGTTTCAAAGCAGCTTTACATATTAGGAGCACAGAAAAAAGAGAAATGGTTAAAAATAGGCTGTACAAGCAAGCGTGGTAATATGTAACATATACAAGATGGTGCTACATTAAGCCAATGTCGGCTGACTCCCAGGGGTGGAAAAAACCCCCTAGGAGAAAAACCCAGTGTGCTAACACTGGGAAAAAAGTCCTAGGAGGGAAAAACCCCTTGGAAGATATATATAATATATGTAAATGGATATGGAGATCAAAATCTGAATTATACATTTTATTATAGAGATTAAAAATAGATTATATATAAATATATGTAAGCGGATACGGAGATTTAAAAATCTGAATTTTTAAATCTCCTTGTGATTTCAGTTGCAGTAAACTCCCAATCAAGCTCACCAATTTTCATAAGCAAACCTTGGAAGCCTGTAAGCAGCTTCTGCCACAACTTTTCCCCTCATGGAAGTATTAAAAAAAAAAAAAAAAAAAATAAATAAATAAAAAAAAAAAATAATAATAATAATAATAATAATAATAATAATAATAATAATAATAATAATCTAAGATTGGTCTGACAAAGGTGCAACTTTTGCTTTAGATTTGTTAAAAAGGGATGGTAACTACTATTCCTATTCTGAATTTACAGCAGTTTTTGAAGTGATATACCCTTATCTAGAATGTATGATTGGGTTATTAAATCTATTTCACCCAAACTGTTACATCTAGGGAATATAGTTACAGAGTATCAAAATGTCAAGTGCTCAAATTGTCTATTGGAAGTCTGGAGCTTTGCAATGTTAATTTTTTGGACTAGAAGAATCCTGATTAAGAAGTTCAGCTGTCACCCAAAGCATTTTTTAAATGGAAAATAAATTACCCTTATATTTCTACTATTAAAGTTTGGTCTGGTGTATTTTGGTTAATGAAAAAGATGAAAGAACTTCATAATTACTATTCTGGTTCTTTCTAAATTTAGCTTGGACATTTCTTCACAAACATTTCTTCATAAACTCTAACATTTATTTTCTGAATGTGATTATGCAAAGAATTTTCTTATGTTCTCTGCTTACAACAAACTTTTTATTTTTGAAATAATGAATGTACTGTTTTTGATGTGGGGAACAAGGTCAAAGGAGATGGACGATGTGTTAAAATTGCTTACAATCTTCATAAATGTAAAGTTACTGACTGTATGCTAAATATTACACTTTTCTGTATTGAGCTAAAACTATTTTATGATTTTCTTTGTTCATCACTTAACAAGAAAGCTGCTAAAACTGCACTACTGCTGAAAAAAAAATATGATCTCATAACGATTACCTCCTGTGTGTGTGTGTGTGTGTGTGTGTGTGTGTGTGTGTGTGTGTATTGCAGACAGATCAGTAAACAGTTCTGTACTGTGTATGTGTGTGCTTGGACCATGTTTGTTCTCTGAGGGTTAAAGCAGCTGACAGATGGTCCAGCATCTCTGGACTGCAGCATCAGCATCACATGACTCTAATTGGAGGTTTCTGTAGGACAGAAGATGCTCTTCAGCAGCTGAAGGTCTTCTGACCTCTGCTCTCTCTCTGTGACACACTGCTACAGTGAAGCAGATCTTACAGATATCTCTGCTTTCTTCAAAAATTTTAAATGCTTAGTTCATCTAAAAATAAAAAGGCACTTTCACACAAAACTTTGACGCTTCAAAACATTCATAAAGAGTTTGTAAAATAAATCCATATGAATCGAGCGGTTTTCTGGAGAGATGCGATAGATTTATGCTTTGCTGAAGTGAATCTACTGTAATGCAGTAAAAAGCCCGAAGGGTTCCTAATGGCCTTAAAATAAAGTTCATGACATTCTCGAGAGGTTTCATGAGATGCACCAATAGATTGCTCACCGTCAGCGATGAAGTGCTCAGGAACGTGGAGCGTGACCTTGACGGTGAGAGGACAGGACGTCTGCGTGCCGTACACGACCGCCACCACACACGTGCAGACGGTGATCAGGGTTAACGTGGCTTTGCTCATGGGACTCTGTGGGCAGCCTGTGGGAACAGACAGAAGAACATGATCAGATCCGTCTCATGCAGTCATTTCACACGACGTCTCACCATCACATGGACCCTCGCTGAGCCCTGTACCTTCCACCATCATCAGACAAGCTTGTGCTCTTTCCTTAATATACACGACTGTTTAAAGTTTTGGGGTTGGTAAGATTATTTTTTATTTATGCTCACCAAGGCTGCATTTATTTGATCAAAAATACAGTAAAAATGTGAAATATTATTGCAATCTAAAATAACTGTTTTCTATGTGAATATATAGTAAAGTGTAATTTATATCCTGTGATCAAAGCTGAATTTTCAGCATCATTACTCCAGTCTTCAGTGTCACATGATCCTTCAGAAATCATTCTGATATGATGATTTGCTGCTCAAGAAACATTTATGATTATTATCAATGTTGAAAACTGTTGTGCTGCTTCATATGTTTGTGGAAACTGTGATGATTTTCTTCCAGGATTTTTTTTATGCATAGAAAATAATAGCTTCTATTTCAAATAGAATGTATTTATAACATTATGGATGTTTTTACTGTCACTATTTAATGCATCTTTGCTGAATAAAGGAATCAATTAATTTTAATAATGATGACAATAATTTAAAAATAATATAAAAAGGCTGTGAGCGGCAATTATCGAGGTTCAAATGCTTTAAGGCCTTTAAACACTTGCATGAAAAGGTGTAATGTTTTAGTTAGCAAGCCTGTAACCACCTTGATCATAGATGGAAAAGACCATTTACAGCCAATACAGGTAATTTACCATAGGAAACGTATGGTTTATAAAGCGTTTTAACAGTTGCTGAGGTTGAGCCAAAAACCTAGGACTAGGTTTTTGAAATAATCTCCAATATTTAACAAACGATTTGATGGACAGTGGCGGTTCTAGAGGCAAAGTTGCTCAGAATGAGGAGTTCTAACATGCGCTACGAATGTCATGGGCGAAAAATCACACGATACATGATCCTTTATGCATGTGGAAAACATGAAGGCGCCCCCCGGTGGCCGATTTCTTTTGAATTTCTCACAGGCCTCTAAGGCCATGAGTGAAACAGGCCCAGTGAGTTTCATTCTGATTGGCCTCTGTTAGAACATCGTACAGACATGGGGGTCGGTTTATATTGTCAAGCAGCCTTTGGAGTATCATCATTGGTAGCTGCCAAGCCACTCCCTAGCAACCAAACAGAGTACCTAGCAACCGTTTAGCAAGATCTATATCTCTGCATCAGAGCATCATAGAGACATGGTGGTTGGCTCTTTTGACTCATGCTAGCAAACTGGACTTCCAAAATGCTACACATGCTAGCAGTGAATAGCTACATGCTAATAGTGATTAGCTTAGGGTTTAAACATGACACAAACTAGTAAAAATGTGTTAGCATCATGCTGGTAACATGCTAATTGTGTTAGCATTATGCTAGTAGCATGCTAATCATGTTAGCATAATGCTAGCAAACATGCTAATCATGTTAGCATCTTGTTAAAAACATGCTAGCAACATGGTAATCATGCTAGCATCATGCTAGCATTATGCTAATCATGTTGGCATTTGGCTAGCATGTTTTTAACAAGATGCTACCATGATTAGCATGTTTGCTAGCTTAATGTTAACATGATTAGCATGCTACTAGCATGATGTTAGCATGATTACCATGTTGTTCTGCTAACATGATTAGCATCTTGGTAAAAACATGTTAGCATCATGTTAGCAACAATACTAATCATGTTAGCATCTTGCTAAAAACATGATTGTTAGCATGATTACCCTGTTGTTATGGTAACATGAATAGCATCTTGCTAAAAACATGTTAGCATAATGCTAACAACATGCTAATCATGTTAGCATCTTGCTAAAAACATCCTAGCAGGACGGTAATTATGTTAGCATCATGCTAATCAAGAGTGCCGAGTTTTGCCACTGCAAGCACCTTGTCTGACAGCTGCTCAAACTTCATTGGCTCATGGCGGCCATTTTTTGAGATACGACAATGTCCTCACAGACAATCATGGCACCTTGGACGAAGATAGTGCATGACAATTTTCAAGTCGAACGGACAAACAGTGAAGTAGTTCACACAATCACAGAATGAGCTCTTACATAGGTGTGTAGGTGCTGAGTTTGGTGAAAATATCTCATTCCGTTCACGAGTTATAACCAGTTTAGTAAAAGTGGCTCCACCAACCTCAAACATTTTGGTGGCCCTTAGAGACCGTGAATCGAAATTTCAATTTTTTTTTGATAACTACTGACAATCAGACTCCAGAGAATCTTACTGCACTGGTTTGGTTCCGATTGGGTCAAAAACCTAGGACTAGTTCGCAAAAGTAGGTTTTTAAAATAAATCCAAACTACACAATAATTTCAATGAGCAAATCCGAGGAATTCCAACGATATAAGACACTTGAGCCTGTGTCTAACGTTTCAGGAGTTATGAGTGATATCATACTTTTGAGCGCTTTAGCGCCCCCGTTTGGTCAATCCGGGTGAGCCTTGGTGACCTTGTAGACATTGTGAGTACTACCAGCCCTCAAAGTTTCAAGTCTCTACGACTTACGGTTTGGTCTGCCTGATCACTTTTAGGGGAGAATGCTGATCCTTGGAAATTTGTACAATTACAATAGAGTTTCAGACACACTTGAATCTCTAAAAATACAGTGATATACAGTTATTCATTGAGCCCCTCTAATATAACAATAACATGAGGAAAAACAAGCGTCCCGATGTTGTCTGAGGACAACCTGTCTATAAATTGAATCCTCGAGCTCCCTGTAGAGTGGACGTGGGAGTGAGTATTTATTCCCATGTCTCAAAGCTCAGTGATGACGATCTGATTTATGTAACATAGAAAGAATAGCTTAACAGCAGCGATTCATCTGAGAGACAGAGGTTAAACTAAAGCTCCTGTCCTCCTCTGCGTGCTGAAACGTCCACATCTACTGAGAAATGACAAACAGGGTTTGACAACCTCAGTGAAGATCAGATGCTTTGGATACCCTGCAGGATAAAGTCAAAGAACGGCCTGTGATAATGAACAGGTAACAATTAATGCCGGCACCATCTCTGAGAAATGTTATTCTTATGAACATATTGGAGGCCTTCACAAGCAAATAAACTTTCCGTTTGTTTTATTCTTTAATTAGCAAAGTTTAAAAGTCCTTGTTAAGACTTGACTGATTTCTTTATGCAGAGAAACAGATAATGGGTTTTCATCATGACTTAGATAACAGAGTTAGCCTAAAAATAATATATAATAACAGTTGCTTGGAAACTATGTGTTATAGAGGGCTTGGTGGGGTGAAATGAAACATGGAAGTAACTCTCTTTAAGCAAACTTCAAGAAGCTGAGATTTCTGTAGGCTGTAACCAAACATCTCACATATGCTTGTGTTTGTTTTGCTGTCACTCCTCTGAGGGGTCACACCTGGCTCCTTCCTCACAGTGAAACATTCACAGTATCCCACATCTCTTCCAGAACAATCTGTTCCTAGATGTTGCAGTCAGCCCACGATTATTAGCACAATCTCGACTGGAGATCAAGAAGATATTTTCAAAAACCAGATGATGGAGGCTGACCATGTGGATTAGAAACAGTTGGGTATGGACACAGGTAAACAAAAGAGCAAATAAACAAAAATGAAATGAAGTTACCATCCGGAAAAGGTCTTGAACTCATGAGTAACAACAACAACAACAAAAAACATGATACTGATAACGCACATTATTTCATAGATCTTGGTGTGTGTGATGCATCTTAAAATAAAATATTATTTGGTAATACTTCACACTAAAGTCCCATTAGTAATGCCATAAGGAATGCTATAAGGAAGTTTTATATAAACATTTTAATATAATTGTTTCTACTCCAAATTGTTGGTTAAATATAAACATTTAAATGATGGCTGCATACTTAACATAGCTTATATTAACAAAGACAACACCAGGTTAAGTCAAAATATATAGTGCTGTATATTAAATGCTATTATAATATGCCAGTTTATGGTCATTGAATGGCTTTTCTGAGGTAAATGCGGTGTTACGTGACATTGTTCTCAAGCTGTTTTATTGTTGTCTTTCCGCGGTTGAAACACTGATTGATCGATTACGCAATAGTTTAAGACGCAATAGTTTGATACGCGATACATTTCGGGAAGTTGTTCTTTATCTTTCTGCTGTTCATTCATGTTTACCTGCTGCTGTAACAGTAGTAAAGAGGAAGAGATTATTAGTTCATGCTTGTCTGAGCTGAGCCTGAGGCGCTATGGAAGAAATTGTTTTCCGTCACTGAACAATAAAAAAAGGTAACTGCAAATTTATCTCTCGATTCTGACTTTCCCCCCCTCAGAATTGCATGAAATAAAGTCTCAAATGCATGCATAAAGTTATTGTGAGATATAAACTTGCAATTCTGAGAAAAAAGTCAGTCTTTTCCCCCTCAGAATTGGACTTTGTATCTCTCAATTCTGAGAAAAGAAGTAAAACAATATATATTTTCGACAGAATTTAAGACTTTGTTTCATATTAAAGCAGAGTTTATTGTTATTATTTGATGGGTGTGCTACAAATTTTAGTGAAGTTTTGTTCATGCATCAACAGAAAAAAAAAAAAATAATAAAAAAAAACAGAGACTGAAAGATTGATCTTGAAAATGCATATAGGCTATCAATAAATAAAAAAAAAGAAAATCAACATATTTGTGGTTTATCCACAATGTGCATGAATTAGAACACAGTCAAAACGTGAGGAGAAGCTACAAACCTCGCTGCTTCCGTCAATGATTTAAGCCCTCCAAAACTATTTCGATCGAAAACAAAAATTGCTGTTTCGGCTGCAAATTTTCAGTAATTTCGGTTGGTGCATCAAGTGATATAGACCTAAACTAAATTAATTTATTATACAGTAAGAGAATAAAGAAATAACTCTAGACATATTGGCTATAGGCTACATTTGGAGAAGAACTTCAGACATTAGCAGAGCTGGCAATGGGGGTAAATACGTTTGTGCAAAATATAATAATAATAATAACAATAGTAATGTCTCAGCAAAGACCAAACATATTTATTTGTCTCAGTTAATGGCACACGTCCACTAACACTAACACAGCGCGTCAAGGCTTGCTGTTGTCTTGGCTACCATACAAATGGGCGATGGAAACAACGGTGATTTTTTTCCCCCTTTTGTGGTAATTTAGCACTATTTTCTATGATCTGCTTGCATTTTTGGGCTTCACTTGGATGCTTTATTTTCATCTTTAGTCAATTGAGTTCAGTTCTAAAAAAAAGCAAAGGCTACATAGTAAATAGTGAATCTGCAACGGGGCCCATCATAGGGTGGGAGCCACCATGCACCACGGGGGCTGCAGGGGTGTCCCGTACGCATATGTATGTATGTATGTATGTATGATATATATATATATATATATATATATATATATATATATATATATATATATATATATATATATATATATATATATATATATATATATATATAGTTGATTAATCTAGACTAGTTAATAAAAATACAACTATTCAATTTTTGATTTTAATGGTTGACATTAACAACTGAGATTAACAAGTGCTTTAGAAGTATTTTAAATTATTAGCATGTTAATTAGCATGTGGAAAAAAGAGAGGAGTGATTTAGTGAATCTTTCTTGAATCCTTATATTATACGTGTATACTTTATTTTATGCATTTTTAAACAACCGTTACTTTGTTACACCTGTTTTTATGAGTGAGTCATTGAATTATTCACTTAACCAATTGTTCACTTAACCTAAAGTGGTTCTGTGATTACTTAATATTAACTTACAGACATGCTGTATAGAAGCTATTTCACTCAATTGCGCTGCATTATTGTTACTATCCTATAAATGATCTGAAGCAGCCCAGGCTATCATTGCTAGTTCTAAAGGTTTTTCTTTTTCCATGTTGTCTTTTGTTAAGTTATTCATAAAAAAAATGCAGTTATCCTATATGTTTTTCATCTACTAAAAATAAGCAACTCATAAGAGTCATTCTTTGGGAATCGGGCTCACACAGGCCACACTGTATGTTTTCCTCTGTAGATTTGGTGTTGCAGCATCATTGCACAGTCAATGATTAGTACAAATTAGTCCCTTACACACTGCCCCCCCCCCCCTGTTTTTTTTAAATAAAAGCCGAATTCTGAATAAGAAACCTACATTAATTATGAATAAAGTGATGTGGTACAAAAACATTTAATTTTAATTTGTTCTTCCAAATGCAATGTGTGATTATTAGAAGAAACACTAAAATTGTATAATTCAACCTATTTTAATTTTAAGTACATTCCAAAACAACTGTGACAGGATTGAAATAATATAGTGCATTTGGGTTTGTAGGGATTATACAATTAGTTATTGGTACCCACAAATTTACTCTAGGTTTAGGGGTACTAAGAATCATCATTGAATATCCCATGTTTATTGTCCACTAATCTAAGATGCATCCTCTATTTGTTTGTTTGCATAGTATTAGCTGAAATGACTGCTTTTTTAAGGTGAAAAAAAAAAAAAAAAATCTGAGATACTTAGAGATAAGAAATCCCTTTCTACAAAAAAAAAAAAAAAAGTTTAGTATTTAAATAATGATTCATAATACAGTACATAAAGAACCTAATGCATAATGGGAGGAATATTACAGTGTTTAATCATTTAACAGTCACTGAAATAACGGGGTACAATGACACATCTTTAAACGTGAAACAGGCTGCAATCACTGTTAAAGACTGCATTAGCATATGTACCAACACAACAGCATATGAACACAAGCACACACACTCTTCTCTCTCTCTCTCTCTCTCTCTCTCTCTCGGGTTTCAGAAGTGAACGAGCAAGTCCTTGACGAAGCTTAGCAGAGCTTCACACTTGTGTGTCCTTCACACTTTCATGCTAGAGAGCATCTTTCACACAATGCTCAGCAACACTACTGGCTGTGCAATGATAACGCTCATGCATACACAGAAAACATGACAACCACTGATTAGACAAACAAACACATATAAATATACACATAAAACTAGAAACACAGCCCAGTCTGCTTATTTCTGCTGCGCTTCTGTTCGCTTTCTGTGTCTGTCTGCAAAACAATGACTTAAAGTAATACTTCAGTCTGTCTAAGGGCTGTTTATCAATGACCATTTTCAATCTCACATTCAAACTCTTTCACTGTGTTCACTGTGTGTATATATATGTGTATACACTTTATATTATGGTCTCTAGATACAGCTTGGGTTTAATATTGATCTATGTTTTTTTCTTTATTCTTCCCACCTGTTTTATCCTCCAGATAAAAATCGCAAGCCTGATCATTTAGAAAAGTATAACAGCACACCTCTCACCAGCTGTATGATATAAGGTCTCATTCATGTCCATGGCACAAACAGCATGAGACAAGCTGTGATTGAAGTGGGGAAGAACTATAGAGATGCTGGCCTTGGGAGGAGGTCTATAACATCACGGTCTCAAGCCCTTTACCAGAGAAAACTATAACATAAGTCATCACTAACACAATTCAGCGGAACATGTGACCACAGTTGGGTAACGATGCTTCTGGGAAACACACCTTGTGACTCTCCTGGTTTCACAGACAAGGCTTAAGCTAATCCAAGACTAGTCATTGTCCTTGTCATTGTTTTATCTCAAGACGCACACCAGAAATTTTATTTTTTTTTTCTTGTGAACGTTTATAAAATATAATCTTGGCTTAGGACAAGCCCTGTCTGTGAAACCGGGCCTTTGTGTTTGTTTGTTTGTTTATTTATTTATTCATTTATTTAATTAGATAGTTAGTTAGCTAGTGAGTCAGTTAGTTATATTAAAGGGTTAGTTCACCCAAAAAATGAAAATAATGTCATTAATTACTCTCCCTCATGTCGTTCCACACCCGTAAGATCTTCATTCATCTTTGGAACACAAATTAAGATATTTTTGATGAAATCCGATGGCTCAGTGAGGCCTGCATAGCCAGCAATGACATTTCCTCTCTCAAGATCCATTAATGTACTAAAAACATATTTAAATCAGTTCATGTGAGTACAGTGGTTCAATATTAATATTATAAAGCCACGAGAATATTTTTGGTGCGCCAAAAAACAAAATAACGACTTATTTAGTGATGGCCGATTTCAAAACACTGCTTCAGGAAGCTTCGGAGCGTTATGAATCTTTTGTGTCAAATCAGCGGTTCGGAGCACCAAAGTCACATGATTTCAGCAGTTTGGCAGTTTGACACGCGATCTGAATCATGATTCGACACAAAAGATTCATAACGCTCCGAAGCTTCCTGAAGCAGTGTTTTGAAATCGGCCATCACTAAATAAGTTGTTATTTTTTGTTTTTTTGGTGCACCAAAAATATTCTCGTGGCTTTATAATATTAATATTGAACCACTGTACTCACATGAACTGATTTAAATATGTTTTTAGTACATTAATGGATCTTGAGAGAGGAAATGTCATTGCTGGCTATGCAGGCCTCACTGAGCCATCGGATTTCAACAAAAATATCTTAATTTGTTTTCTGAAGATGAACGAAGGTCTTACGGGTGTGGAACGACATGAGGATGAGTAATTAATGACATTATTTTCATTTTTTGGGTGAACTAACCCTTTAAGGTCAAATTAAAACCATAAAATCTTAGAAATTTGTTACCAGTCAGTCTTAATATATATATATATATATATATATATATATATATATATATATATATATATATATATATATATATATATACACACATAATTAAAGGATATTAAGATCATTAGAGTTCTCAAAAGGAAAGTGTGAGTGAAGCCAATGAAGAGCGTATCCTATTTTAAGAAGAAAAAATAATAATGAAAAACATGTAAATATCACTCTGTGACTCTTTTTCTTCTGTATGATTGCCAAACAAATTATGATTTAGTTTTGGATATTCAGAAGTATTTATAAATGTTAGCTATGATGTTAGTTTTAGCAGCACAAATGCATGTCAGTAAAAATAATAATAAAACAAATTATCCACTACGTCAGTACACAGTACTACATAATTTGAGATGTGATGGAAATGGCATGAGGTGGAAACAACCCAGACTCATTGGAGAAAAAAAAAAAAGATTTCTGCATTTACACTGCTTCTTGCACATTTTGCATCACTTTCAAAGTGAAATGTCCAGTGAGTGGCGGTAAAAGCGTTTCAGTTTTATCTGACACAGATGAATGTGAATCTGTCTTTGTTTCATATCGAGGCAGATTGGAAATGAACCGATAGTGTTAACAAAAGCCAATGTGAGATAAAAACACATTTCCTGAAGCAAAGATGCCATTTTAGTTGCTTGTACACGTCCTTGATCTCTTTTATCATGACTTGTGTTTCACGGGACTTCACATCACAAGAGCGTCGCTGGACCAGGTGAGCTTCCGAGCAAGTTTACTATGTCAGAACAGCAATGTGATACAAACCTCAAAATGTGTTGGTTTACAGATCATGAACTGTGATAAAACTGTTTCAAGCTCATAACATAGTAGGGGAGAGTGGGGTAAGATGAGCCAGTGGGTAAGTTGACCCACCCCCTGTATCTTGGCAACTGTACTATTTTATTGTCATGTGACCATATATTTTAGAACCACCCATCATTTCTGCCAGACTGTGAAAAGGAGAAGCGCATGGGAGGAGTGGACGTCGCTTATTTACTTTAAAAACAGTTTTTGGCTTGTCAAAGTAAAATTTTAACATAAAAGATGTAACGGCTGTTTCATCAAAGCAAATTTGTCCAAGTCTAAAACTATTTATGATGCATATTGGTGATTTAGCAACGTATAAAACCATGCAAGCTAAATATTATTCTGAATTGGTAAGCTAGCTAGCTTTAACTAAAATGTTAGCCAATGCTGTGGGGTAAATTGAGCCAGTGTTTTAACTTACCCCATCATAGGGCAATGAATTTAAGTTAAATCTGAAGTATAAACTGGTGTCATTTCAGTGTAATATTACACAACTGGTTTAGTTTATCTTAATTTTTGAGTTTATTTGATATGAACCAGACGATGTTTAATCATATATATCTTTCCACCTGTAGTCTCTAATGGCCTAACATGGTCGACATTGCAGAAAAACTACCATGTCAAGAAGCTTTTGACTAAATTGTTTATTAGTTTCAGTGAAATTTATTCATTCTTATTTAGTTTTTATTTAATTTTACTCAACTCTCCGTTTAGTCTGTTTATGTGAAGGTTACAACTTTGATGTTCAACATATTGTTTCAGAAATGAAAACAATTAAACATGCTGAAATTTCAACTTAATTTGGTTGGTTTTATGTTGTTTAATTTAGCTTTAAAACAAAAGACATATTTGTAAAAGGAAATTGGATTATTAAATTAGTTTTTAAAATAGGTACATTATCTTTAAAATTTCACATGAGTTTGATTCAGATTCAGTTAGACGGTCAGTTAACACACACCTACTGACTCGGCTCAACTTACCCCTAACCTGGGGTAAGTTGAGCCAGAGGAACACTTTTTTTATAAGAAGCCATATTTTTCAAACCCTTTGTCATAGATGTATTCTGATCATTTAAAATGATAGGAAACATCGTGAAATTACTTTAAATACTTTCATTGTACTTCTGCTTCATTTCCCCTTATCTTGAGGACCACATAAGTAAAAAATGGCTCATCTTACCCCACTCTCCCCTATTGTGCACAGGAAAAAAAAAAAAGTCTTAATTAATCTATAATCTGCCACTGTAATCATTTATTTTTTTTACTTCAAAAATGTACTGTAGGTAGATGCACGTATTTCTAATAGCTTGTGTTGAGTAAAAATGTTCATGACTTTTAGAAAATATTTATTTATGCATTTAAAATCCTGTGAGAACACGTGCTGTCTGCTGCAGGCAGGCAGAACTCTGGGTTTCGGAACACTGTTATAATTTATATGGTCGATTTTTGGTATTAAATTCACCATTTTGCAATGAAACGGTCTGAAAGCGGTGTCAGTGTGAACAGTGATGTGCGTCTCTTCTGAAGTGCTGCTTTGTGCGTCGTCATAAATTCTCAGCGGGCCGTTTTGAAAGCTGGTGATAGATGACTGCGACTGCAGGACTCTGACGCTACACGCTGAGCTAATCATCTCTACCAGGAGTTGTTTGTCTCTCAAACCTGATAAAATAACAACGGGAAGTGACTGATTTTTCCCTCCTCCGTTTATGTAGACACGGTGAGCTGCTTTGCATAGACAGACCTTTGTTCCAGCCAAATCCATTTCCAGTTTGGCTTCACTTAGTTATGTGATGCAAACTGCTGCATGAATTCATGAACCTCAGTTTTAACATTAAATCGTGGACGTTTAAACCAGTGTTGTATTTATATGTAATTATAGTTTTTATTCATATATATTTTTGTTAGTTTGTTATTTTAATACTTAAAGTTAAACTATACAAAAATGAGAAATGTTGCCAACTAGCTGAAATACAATACATTTTATTTCAAGTAACAAATACGGTTTTAGTTTTAGCTAACAATAATAAACCTGGTTTAAACCATATTTAATCTGTCACGATCACCTGTGAGAGTGCCTTCAGCCTCTAGAGGGCACTCCTTCCCGGACTCATTGTTTCACTCATTTCATGAACTACATTTCCCATATACACTCCCTGGACTAATTACCATTCATCATTGCACCCAGCTGTTTTGTGTTTGTTAATTAGTGTTTGTCTATTTAATCTCAGTTGTGTCTGTCCCTGGTTGTGGTTCGTTGTATTTGTTACGTGCACTGTTTATATCTCTGGCTTGTTGTTTTGTGGACTGATTACCTGGATTTTGACCTCTTGCCTGCCTTGGATTACGTTTCTGGACTCCCCAATAAATACTTATGCTGCACTTGGATCTGTTACATCTTGTTCTTGTGCACCCGTGACAGAACGAACCACCACTATGCAAGGATCCAGCAGCAGGAGACTCCGGTCATCAGTGGGGGCTGAGGAGGCTCAGGCCCTTTTGGCGACTCTCCGCCAGAGGAGAATGGGAGTGCGGGCATTCGTCCAGAAGTTCTGGTCACGGGCGGAGGGGTATGGTCTCTCTGATACGGTCCTCAAAGACACTATTAATAACTGTCTGGATAGACCTCTGCCGCAGTGGGAGATGGAGCTGGTAAGGGGTTAAACTTTTGGAATTTCTCCAATTACCTGCATCTGCGTGGGAATGGGCCGCTTCGACTACCTCCAGCACCCGCTCCAGCCCGTGTGCCCGCTCCAGCCAGTGAGTCCACTCCAGAGCCCGCTCCAGCCAGTGAGTCCACTCCAGAGCCCGTTCCAGCCAGTGAGTCCACTCCAGAGCCCGCTCCAGCCAGTGAGTCCACTCCAGAGCCCGCTCCAGCCAGTGAGTCCACTCCAGAGCCCGCTCCAGCCAGTGAGTCCACTCCAGAGCCCGCTCCAGCCAGTGAGTCCACTCCAGAGCCCGCTCCAGCCAGTGAGTCCACTCCAGAGCCCGCTCCAGCCAGTGAGTCCACTCCAGAGCCCGCTCCAGCCAGTGAGTCCACTCCAGAGCCCGCTCCAGCCAGTGAGTCCACTCCAGAGCCCGCTCCAGCCAGTGAGTCCACTCCAGAGCCCGCTCCAGCCAGTGAGTCCACTCCAGAGCCCGCTCCAGCCAGTGAGTCCACTCCAGAGCCCGCTCCAGCCAGTGAGTCCACTCCAGAGCCCGCTCCAGCCAGTGAGTCCACTCCAGAGCCCGCTCCAGCCAGTGAGTCCACTCCAGAGCCCGCTCCAGCCAGTGAGTCCACTCCAGAGCTCGCATGCTCTCAGCCAGTGAGTCCACGTCCATGGCCAGGAGCATGCTCTCCCTGTCAGTCCCGTGATGGCCAGGAGGGCTGTCTTCACTTTTTATATTTTGGCTGTCTTGCGTGCCTGGAGGATGCACTCAGAACAGCCCGAGCCCGCTTCAGCCAGTGAGTCCACTCCAGCCAGTGAGTCCACTCCAGCCAGTGAGTCCACTCCAGCCAGTGAGTCCACTCCAGCCAGTGAGTCCACTCCAGCCAGTGAGTCCACTCCAGCCAGTGAGTCCACTCCAGCCAGTGAGTCCACTCCAGCCAGTGAGTCCACTCCAGCCAGTGAGTCCACTCCAGCCAGTGAGTCCACTCCAGCCAGTGAGTCCACTCCAGCCAGTGAGTCCACTCCAGCCAGTGAGTCCACTCCAGCCAGTGAGTCCACTCCAGCCAGTGAGTCCACTCCAGCCAGTGAGTCCACTCCAGCCAGTGAGTCCACTCCAGCCAGTGAGTCCACTCCAGCCAGTGAGTCCACTCCAGCCAGTGAGTCCACTCCAGCCAGTGAGTCCACTCCAGCCAGTGAGTCCACTCCAGCCAGTGAGTCCACTCCAGCCAGTGAGTCCACTCCAGAGCCCGCTTCAGTCAGTGAGTCCATTCCAGAGCCCGCTTCAGTCAGTGAGTCCATTCCAGAGCCCGCTTCAGTCAGTGAGTCCGCTCCAGCCAGTGAGTCCACTCCAGAGCCCGCTCCAGTCAGTGAGTCCACTCCAGAGCCCGCTCCAGTCAGTGAGTCCACTCCAGAGCCCGCTCCAGCCAGTGAGTCCGCTCCAGCCAGTGAGTCCGCTCCAGCCAGTGAGTCCGCTCCAGAGCCCGCTTCAGTCAGTGAGTCCATTCCAGAGCCCGCTTCAGTCAGTGAGTCCATTCCAGAGCCCGCTTCAGTCAGTGAGTCCACTCCAGAGCCCGCTCCAGTCAGTGAGTCCACTCCAGAGCCCGCTCCAGCCAGTGAGTCCGCTCCAGCCAGTGAGTCCGCTCCAGCCAGTGAGTCCGCTCCAGAGCCCGCTTCAGTCAGTGAGTCCATTCCAGAGCCCGCTTCAGTCAGTGAGTCCATTCCAGAGCCCGCTTCAGTCAGTGAGTCCACTCCAGAGCCCGCTCCAGTCAGTGAGTCCACTCCAGAGCCCGCTCCAGTCAGTGAGTCCACTCCAGAGCCCGCTCCAGCCAGTGAGTCCGCTCCAGCCAGTGAGTCCGCTCCAGCCAGTGAGTCCACTCCAGAGCCCGCTTCAGTCAGTGAGTCCATTCCAGAGCCCGCTTCAGTCAGTGAGTCCATTCCAGAGCCCGCTTCAGTCAGTGAGTCCGCTCCAGCCAGTGAGTCCACTCCAGAGCCCGCTCCAGTCAGTGAGTCCACTCCAGAGCCCGCTCCAGTCAGTGAGTCCACTCCAGAGCCCGCTCCAGCCAGTGAGTCCGCTCCAGCCAGTGAGTCCGCTCCAGCCAGTGAGTCCGCTCCAGCCAGTGGCTCTACTACTGAGCCCGCTCCAGCCAGTGGCTCTACTACTGAGCCCGCTCCAGCCAGTGGCTCTACTACTGAGCCCGCTCCAGCCAGTGAGTCCACTACAGAGCCCGCTCCAGCCAGTGAGTCCACTCCAGAGCCCGCTCCAGCCAGTGAGTCTACTACAGAGCCTGCTCCAGCCAGTGAGTCTACTACAGAGCCCGCTCCAGCCAGTGAGTCTACTACAGAGCCCGCTCCAGCCAGTGAGTCTACTACAGAGCACGCTGCCGTCCCAGAGCAGCCCCAGCTTGAGCACGCTGCCGTCCCAGAGCAGCCCCAGCCTGAGCACGCTGCCGTCCCAGAGCAGCCCCAGCCTGGGCACGCTGCCGTCCCAGAGCAGCCCCAGTCTGAGCCCGCTGCCGTCCCTGAGTCCTCCGCTCTCCCTGATACGGCCACGGAGACCGTTACCGAGCTGTCCGCTCCCCTTGATACGGCCACGGAGGCCGTCACCGAGCTGTCCGCTCTCTCTGATACGGCCACGGAGGCCGTCACCGAGCTGTCCGCTCTCCCTGATATGGCCATGAAGCACCCTTGGCCTACTGCCCTGCCGCCGTCCAAGCCTTCTGCTCTGCCGCCACCGCCCAGATCTTCTGTCCTGCCGCCGTCAACCAAGCCGTCTGTCCTGCCACCGTCGTCCAGGCTTCCTGCCCTGCTGCCACTGCCCCGGCCGTTGGAACCGTTGGAACCCGCCTGGTCAGTTCCGCCAGCACCGCCCTGGCACTCAGCCAGGATTCCAGAGGCGCTGGCACCAGCCTGGTCAGTTCCTCCAGCACCACCCTGGCACCCAGCCAGGACTCTAGAACCGCTGGAACCAGCCTGGTCAGTTCCTCCAGCACCACCCTGGCTATCAGTTGGGGACCCTGGATCTGGCCCACCATCCCTCCCCTGATCCTCCTCCTGTCCACCTCCCTCCTGAGTTTTTTTTTTTGTTGTGTTTTTGTTTTTTGTCTGGTGGAGCGTCTGGTAGCCGCTCCTTTGAGGGGGGTAATGTCACGATCACCTGTGAGAGTGCCTTCAGCCTCTAGAGGGCACTCCTTCCCGGACTCATTGTTTCACTCATTTCATGAACTACATTTCCCATATACACTCCCTGGACTAATTACCATTCATCATTGCACCCAGCTGTTTTGTGTTTGTTAATTAGTGTTTGTCTATTTAATCTCAGTTGTGTCTGTCCCTGGTTGTGGTTCGTTGTATTTGTTACGTGCACTGTTTATATCTCTGGCTTGTTGTTTTGTGGACTGATTACCTGGATTTTGACCTCTTGCCTGCCTTGGATTACGTTTCTGGACTCCCCAATAAATACTTATGCTGCACTTGGATCTGTTACATCTTGTTCTTGTGCACCCGTGACATAATCTGCAAACCTGTCAGCCATTCTGCTGCATTTTCTACTGTATTTTGAATCATAATTGAAATGGTAGAAAGCAAGGTTTAAGCTGCGTTCAGTCATGTCCGTTATTATGTCGACAGAGGAGAGTCTGGCTGTGTGACAATAATTTGGCTATAATAAACCACTAAATTGTTGCTCTTTTAATGTCTTTGCTCATTTCAAAGGCTTCTGTCAAGCATTTCTGATTCTAGGACCTTGTCTTAGAGAATTTCATACAGCCTTGTCATTCTTTTCATGTCTCTGTCGACTGTGGCTTTTGATTTAGAAGTATTGAAGTGAGGTTGCTGTAAATGTTTGTCTTGTTATATGTATGACTTTAACATATTTTAGCTTGCTTTCTGCACACGTGCATATTGCAGTATGATTGCTATGTGCAATATTTGACTGTGCAGAACAATCACACATATTTCACACAAACATATTTTGGCTGACAATTGCTGTAAAAGAATACTCACTCATTAAAAGATTTGTTGGTGGAAGGTGCCTTAAGATGACAATGAATTGTGACTCAAGAGATGCAAACAAGAAAATCTTTATTGGCTAGAGTGATCTTTATCCACATTTTTTTCGACCTTAACCCTAACATATTTTATTTATGTGATATCTCAGTGTTTTGGAACTCATGCATTACGCAGTAGCTGAACGTCTTTGACTGGTGTAAAATGACTGGTGTAAATGACTGTGGTTACCTTTGCTGCGGCGACGGCCCCTGTGCTCCGTGTAAAACTTGAGCTGTGTGTCGTCATCCATTTCTGATCCAGAATCTGCCTGACGGACAAACACGCCTCCAGCTACACACAAAAACAAAGAGAGAATTATGTCATCTCACAGGTCCATCACAAATCGTATTTATTCATTCATTCATTCTTGCCCTGGCAAAGGCTAGGGTTATGGAAGCTTATTTCTGACATGAAATAAAAAATAAAAAAGGTAATTGTGACTTTTTATCTCACAATTCTGACTTTTTTTCCTCACAATTGCACATTTATATATCACAATTCAGAAATTCACAAATTGCACGATATGAAGTCAGAATTACATGTTATAAAGTCAGAACTGAGAGATATAAACCAAATTGAGAAAAAAAAAATCTTTATAAGACACAGTTGCGATATCACGCAATTTATATCATGCAATTAACTTTATAACTCACAATTATGAGATATAAAGTCAGAATTGCGAGATATAAAGTCAGAATTGCGAGATATAAAGTCAGAATTGCGTGATATAAAGTCAGAATTTCGAGATATAAAGTCAGAATTGAGTTATAAAGTCAGAATTGCGAGATATAAAGTCAGAATTGAGTTATAAAGTCAGAATTGCATGATATAAAGTCAGAATTGAGATATAAAGTCAGAATTGCGAGATATAAAGTCAGAATTGTGAGATATAAAGTCAGAATTGAGATATAAAGTCAGAATTGTGAGATATAAAGTCAGAATTGTGAGATATAAAGTCAGAATTGAGATATAAAGTCAGAATTGAGTTATAAAGTCAGAATTGTGAGATATAAAGTCAGAATTGCATGATATAAAGTCAGAATTGAGATATAAAGTCAGAATTAAGTTATAAAGTCAGAATTGAGATATAAAGTCAGAATTGAGATATATAAAGTCAGAACTGACATATAAAGTCAGAATTGCGAGATATAAAGTCAGAATTGAGATATAAAGTCAGAATTAAGTTATAAAATCAGAATTGAGATATAAAGTCAGAATTGCGAGATATAAAGTCAGAATTGAGATATAAAGTCAGAATTGCGAGATATAAAGTCAGAACTGAGATATAAAGTCAGAATTGCGAGATATAAAGTCAGAATTGAGATATAAAGTCAGAATTGCAAGATATAAAGTCAGAATTGAGATATAAAGTCAGAATTGCGAGATATAAAATCAGAATTGCGAGATATAAAGTCAGAATTGAGATATAAAGTCAGAATTAAGTTATAAAGTCAGAACTGACATATAAAGTCAGAATTGCGAGATATAAAGTCAGAATTGAGATATAAAGTCAGAATTGCGAGATATAAAGTCAGAACTGAGATATAAAGTCAGAATTGCGAGATATAAAGTCAGAATTAAGTTATAAAGTCAGAATTGAGATATAAAGTCAGAATTGCGAGATATAAAGTCAGAATTGCGAGATATAAAGTCAGAACTGAGATATAAAGTCAGAATTGCGAGATATAAAGTCAGAATTGCGAGATATAAAGTCAGAATTGAGATATAAAGTCAGAATTAAGTTATAAAGTCAGAATTGAGATATAAAGTCAGAATTGCGAGATATAAAGTCAGAATTGAGATATAAAGTCAGAATTGCGAGATATAAAGTCAGAACTGAGATATAAAGTCAGAATTAAGTTATAAAGTCAGAATTGAGATATAAAGTCAGAATTGCGAGATATAAAGTCAGAATTGAGATATAAAGTCAGAATTAAGTTATAAAGTCAGAATTGAGATATATAAAGTCAGAATTGAGATATAAAGTCAGAATTGAGAGATATAAAGTCAGAACTGAGATATAAAGTCAGAATTGCGAGATATAAAGTCAGAATTGAGTTATAAAGTCAGAATTGAGATATAAAATCAGAATTGAGATATAAAGTCAGAATTGAGAGATATAAAGTCAGAACTGAGATATAAAGTCAGAATTGCGAGATATAAAGTCAGAATTGTGAGATATAAAGTCAGAATTGAGATATAAAGTCAGAATTGAGTTATAAAGTCAGAATTGAGATATAAAGACAGAATTGTGAGATATAAAGTCAGAATTGAGATATAAAGTCAGAATTGAGATATAAAGTCAGAATTGAGATATAAAGTCAGAATTGCGAGATATAAAGTCAGAATTGAGAGATATAAAGTCAGAATTGCGTGATATAAAGTCAGAATAGAGATATAAAGTCAGAATTGAGATATAAAGTCAGAATTGAGATATATAAAGTCAGAACTGACATATAAAGTCAGAATTGTGAGATATAAAGTCAGAATTGAGATATAAAGTCAGAATTATGTTATAAAGTCAGAATTGAGATATAAAGTCAGAATTGAGAGATATAAAGTCAGAACTGAGATATAAAGTCAGAATTGAGATATAAAGTCAGAATTGAGAGATATAAAGTCAGAACTGAGATATAAAGCGAGATATAAAGTCAGAATTGTGAGATATAAAGTCAGAATTGAGATATAAAGTCAGAATTGAGATATAAAGTCAGAATTGCGAGATATAAAGTCAGAATTGAGATATAAAGTCAGAATTGAGAGATATAAAGTCAGAATTGCGTGATATAAAGTCAGAATTGAGATATAAAGTCAGAATTAAGTTATAAAGTCAGAATTGCATGATATAAAGTCAGAATTGAGATATATAAAGTCAGAATTGAGATATAAAGTCAGAATTGCGAGATATAAAGTCAGAATTGAGATATAAAGTCAGAATTGCGAGATATAAAGTCAGAACTGAGATATAAAGTCAGAATTGCGAGATATAAAGTCAGAACTGAGATATAAAGTCAGAATTGCGAGATATAAAGTCAGAACTGAGATATAAAGTCAGAATTGCAAGATATAAAGTCAGAATTGAGATATAAAGTCAGAATTGCGAGATATAAAGTCTGAACTGAGATATAAAGTCAGAATTAAGTTATAAAGTCAGAATTGAGATATAAAGTCAGAATTGCGAGATATAAAGTCAGAACTGAGATATAAAGTCAGAATTGCGAGATATAAAGTCAGCATTGAGATATAAAGTCAGAATTGAGAGATATAAAGTCAGAACTGAGATATAAAGTCAGAATTGCGAGATATAAAGTCAGAATTGTGAGATATAAAGTCAGAATTGAGATATAAAGTCAGAATTGAGATATAAAGTCAGAATGAAGAGATATAAAGTCAGAATTGCGTGATATAAAGTCAGAATTGAGATATAAAGTCAGAATTGAGATATAAAGTCAGAATTAAGTTATAAAGTCAGAATTGAGATATAAAGTCAGAATTGAGATATAAAGTCAGAATTGAGATATATAAAGTCAGAACTGACATATAAAGTCAGAATTGCGAGATATAAAGTCAGAATTGAGATATAAAGTCAGAATTGCGAGATATAAAGTCAGAACTGAGATATAAAGTCAGAATTGCGAGATATAAAGTCAGAACTGAGATATAAAGTCAGAATTGCGAGATATAAAGTCAGAACTGAGATATAAAGTCAGAATTGCAAGATATAAAGTCAGAATTGAGATATAAAGTCAGAATTGCGATATATAAAGTCTGAACTGAGATATAAAGTCAGAATTAAGTTATAAAGTCAGAATTGAGATATAAAGTCAGAATTGTGAGATATAAAGTCAGAATTGCGAGATATAAAGTCAGAACTGAGATATAAAGTCAGAATTGCGAGATATAAAGTCAGCATTGAGATATAAAGTCAGAATTAAGTTATAAAGTCAGAATTGAGATATAAAGTCAGAATAGCGAGATATAAAGTCAGCATTGAGATATAAAGTCAGAATTAAGTTATAAAGTCAGAATTGAGATATAAAGTCAGAATAGCGAGATATAAAGTCAGAATTGAGATATAAAGTCAGAATTGCGAGATATAAAGTCAGAATTGAGATATAAAGTCAGAATTGCATGATATAAAGTCAGAACTGAGATATAAAGTCAGAATTAAGTTATAAAGTCAGAATTGAGATATAATGTCAGAATTGAGATATAAAGTCAGAATTGAGTTATAAAGTCAGAATTGAGATATAAAGTCAGAATTGAGATATAAAGTCAGAATTGAGTTATAAAGTCAGAATTGAGATATAAAGTCAGAATTGAGATATAAAGTCAGAATTGAGAGATATAAAGTCAGAATTGAGATATAAAATCAGAATTGCGAGATATAAAGTCAGAATTGAGATATAAAGTCAGCATTGAGATATAAAGTCAGAATTAAGTTATAAAGTCAGAATTGAGATATAAAGTCAGAATAGCGAGATATAAAGTCAGAATGGAGATATAAAGTCAGAATTGCGAGATATAAAGTCAGAATTGAGATATAAAGTCAGAATTGAGATATAAAATCAGAATTGCGAGTTTAAAATGTGCAATTCTGACTTTATAAGACACAACTGCGATTTTAAATTTCATAATTGTGAGGAAAAAAATGTCAGAATTGTGAGATAAAAAGTTGCAATTACCTTTTTTATTTCATTTATTTATTTATTTTTTATTTAGTGGTGGAAACAAGCTTCCATAGTTAGTAAACAGTAACTGCTACCAAAGCACTAAACAGAGATACTAATATTTCTTGATGCAAACAAGTGTTGTGTAGTTCATAGTTTGACAAAGACGATCCAATGTCACCTTAGATTTCAACATTTAATGACCCTAATAAAACAAAACGACAGTTGTGAAACTATTTTTCATGATTTGTCTGTGCTTAATGAATGTCGTGACATCCATAAAGCCGTGTGATGTGTCAGTATATGTTGTGCTGCTGTCTCGTCACTCACTAACAGCTCACCGCTCCACAGAGACGCCATCTGGACTCTTATAACGATAGACATTCAATTTCAGGCACTCAATACACGTGTAGCACTTCCCATTCAGAGACCATTTGCTGAAGTGAACCTGACTTGTGTTTAGGGAGACATGGGTCTCGTGGTTAGTGATGCCTGTTTTAATTAGTGATTAGAGTGAGCCAGATCTTATTTGGTCAGTTGGTTCATCAGCGGCATGATGCGATACACATTGTGTCATAACAAAAAAACATCAATGGTTTGTGATTGAAATTAAAATCTAATGTATTGATTGGATATTGTGAGAAACGAAGATTTCAGAATTGCATTGATAACCTATTTTTTTAAATGCATGTTATAGATATTATTGTGAACAATTTATATGTGCATGTTTCATTTATTTTTTTTTTTTTTATTTATTTATTTTTTTTTTTTTAATGACTTCATAATTTTTCATTTAAATGCAATAATGGGACCTTCCAGTGAATCGACAGACTTCTCTCTGGTGACGTATGCTGGACTTCTTAAACTCCGCCCCTGCAAGCTCACTCTCATCTGCATACACATCTAAAGCCACGCCCACATCTCAACATCCAATCAACAACCGATGCACAGAACCAAGTCCCAAACAATTTCAACCAAAATTGGTTGGAACCAATTTCACTTCGCAGTAAGACTTCACTGCACGAGTGCCGGCAAACATACAGAAAAACATTATTCAAATTATTGAAATTATCTTTGTTTTTAAGTGACACTGAAACCATGTCAGTCACTTTATGTTTAATCATTTGATACCCCTCTAAATTTCATTCAGATATCTGAAGACTGCTTGTTTGTGTATTTACTGATATTTCTGGTTTTCTTTTTCTGACATGACCTATCTACAGTAAATGTGTTTGATAAATCACAGTAAAGTTGGTGAAATAAAAGAACAGAAGAACTACTTCATGTCCGTGTCATGATTTGTTCGAGGACTGAGGAATATAACACTGCATTCTGCCTGTGACTCGAGGACCCCAAACACACTCGCATGCTAATAAAGAGAGAGCTGGAGCGGTAAACCCAATTACCAGAAAAATCCACCCTGATCTCAGACAGGAGGCCGACCGGTTTAGTCGTGCGTTAGGAAATCTACTTGAAACACAGGATCAAAGCTACTCAATTCAAAGTCTTAAAAGAGGAAGAAAACCTAGACGAGGAAATAGAAATGAAGATGAAAAGAGGAGCATGGATAAATAAGAAAGGTCACTTCATGAGAGGTTAACGTCAATGAACAGAGAGAGCGTGTTGTCTTTCTCATCTCAACAAACAGGTTTTCTTGTTTATTCAGCAAATAAATTCTGTTTAGGAAAACAAAATTAGCATGTGTGATGAAACGAGGGAGAAATTGCTCCTGAAGTTCCCCTTTCTTTCAAGGCTTGTAGGATTATTGAGTGTCTGGAATTAAAAGAGTGGTTTTGCTTGATTGCATTGCATGCTGGGAGCGCACACTTCACAGAGCTTTATGGAGTGTAGGGCACTCGAGAGGCGTTCTCCTAACGACAGTATAGAGCAATCACAGAACACGTCAAACGGATGATGAACAGCCCGGGAAAGAAGAAAAAAGCTCAGTGAGCCGCTGCAGGACTTCACGAAAGCGTTTGCATCACATCCTCTCAGCGGGGTACAGCCACTTCCTGCTGCAGCAGAACAATCAACACACAGATTTACTCTAAATGATGTACTGTACCTCTATAACTGTACAGCGCAATGAGCAAATACATCTCCACAAACTAAAATTTTTGACAAACTATGTTTCTGTGGCAATATTTTAGTGCAGTATAGGCAGCTGAATCTCCAGGTCACATTATTCCACATATGAAGCCTGTTTGATGCTGTAAGACAAAGTCCATCTTCTGCTTGGTGACAACCTCCTAGCAACTCATTACTGTAATACTGTAACTGTGAAATGCAATTTTCAAATATTCAAATCAAACTTTTAAGTCCCCCTGTAGTCAATTGTATCCCTTAAAACTCATCTTTGAATAAAACCCATCACCAAAATGACATATTTAAAAGTTTTTTGTTTTGTTTTTGTTTTTTTTTCTGTGGGGGAAAAAAATGCCTTAAAATAGCTTGAATGTAACTCTACACCCTTGCTTCATTTAGTATATGCAGAACCATGAATAACCGTAGTGAACGCTGCACAATGGCAAGTGGAAATACTCGTTTAATTCAGCCATATACACTACCGCTCAAAAGTTTGAGATCGGTGAAATTTTTAATGTTTTTAAAAGAAGTTTTGTCTGCTCACCAAGGCTTAATTTATTTAATTAAAAATACAGTAAAAACAGTAATATTGTGAAAAAGTATTACAATTTAAAATAACTGTTTTCTATTTGAATATATTTTACAAAGTAATTTATTCCTGTGATGCAAAGCTGAATTTTCAGCATCGTTACTCCAGTCTTCAGTGTCACATGATCCTTCAGAAATCATTCTAATATGCTGATTTGATGCTCAAGAAACATTTATGATTATTATCAATGTTGAAAACAGTTGTGTACTTTTTTTTTCAGGATTCCTTGATGAAAAAGAACAACATTTATCTAAAATACAAAGCTTTTGTAACATTTTACACTACCGTTTAAAAGTTTGGGGTCAGTAAGAATTTTTATTTTTATTTTTTTTTTTGAAAAGAAATTAAAGAAATTAATACTTTTATTCAGAAAGGATGCATTAAATCAATCAAAAGACATTTATAATGTTACAAAAGATTAGATTTCAGATAAACACTGTTCTTTCGAACTTTCTATTCATCAAAGAATCCTGAAAAAAAAAATATATATATTGTACACAAATATTTTGTAGAAATTGTAAACAATAATAACTTAGAATGATTTCTGAAGGATCATGTGACACTGAAGACTGGAGTAATGATGCTGAAAATTCAGCTTTGCCAACACGAGAATAAATTACATTTTAAAATATTTTCACAAATAGAAAACAGTCATTTTAAATTGTAATAATATTTAACAATATTACTGTATTTTTAATTAAGTAAATGCACCCTTGGTGAGCAGACGAAACTTCTTTTAAAAACATTAAAAATCTTACCGATCCCAAACTTTTGAGCGGTAGTGTATGTTTGAACCAGAAACTGATTCAGAAGAAGCAGAAGAGTGAATTATACGGCTAGTATACAAGTCAATGTTTCAGAATGTTAATGCGTCTTATGTTGCTCTCTACAACATCCGACACATGACAGTACTGTAATTAATATGATTAGCCTTTTGCTTGACTATGTTATGAAACAGCTAATGTTACACAAACCATGTTCCTGTTCGCGAATCAGACAGCTGCCTTCAAAATATCAGCATCCTTATAAAGGCATATAGTTCATCATAACATTGTAATATACATAATTCACCCGCAATATTGCTAAATGTACCCATTTCTTCATATCAACAGAAAATTATACCTTCGAGACCATTTGCCTGCTTCAGAGCATGGTTAATGATATGTTAAAGCCTGCCCGCACATTGACAGGATTGGTTATAACATATTTGTGATGTAGAGAACATCAATTACAAACTGAATTTTTGTGACCGTTTTTGGTAAACTGCAGTTTTACGAGGGAAAAACAATTCCTCAGCAATGGTGATGAATTTGCACATGGTTTGTCTTACAGCA
This sequence comes from Megalobrama amblycephala, assembly GCF_018812025.1. Taxonomy (NCBI): domain Eukaryota; kingdom Metazoa; phylum Chordata; class Actinopteri; order Cypriniformes; family Xenocyprididae; genus Megalobrama; species Megalobrama amblycephala. The sequence goes on from NC_063047.1 coordinate 42,845,722, forward strand.
TATTAAAAACACCACATAGACAAACATTATTAAAAACACCAACAAAACTCACTTTAGGGGCTAAATCAAGTAGAAATAGCTCTTTAAGGTGTCAATAGCAGGTGACCATTTTTTTGCAGTGTAAGAAAAAAAAAAAAGAATAAAAAATTGCATCCAGGCAGAAAGATTATTACTATATTACAGTAAATCCATCCATCCATCCATCCCAGACTCAATGGCGAGAGGCGAGTATTAAATGTAAACAGTTTATTGACAGAGTAAATGAGGGCAGATGAAGAGAATTAATAACTAGAGTGATGGAAGTGTGAATGGATCCACACAAGTTGCACCACACATCTTGAAGATCTCTGAAGTTGATGATAATGTCTCTTTATCTTTATGGGAGCCAAAAAGACAAAAGTATTTAACTGTTTAAATGTCTATTAACACAGAGGAACACTTCTGACTGGAGAGAAAACGTTACAGAGCTCTTATCTGCTCTTCTCTAGGTTTGGTTTTTCTGGAGGGATGAGCGCAGTGGTTTGTGGTTGCAGTAACATCTTCATGTGGCCTGTGGTTGTTCCTCCTTCTAAAACGCTCCTCCTGGACCGCTGTTAAGCACTGTTCTGACTTAGACTGGCTCAGTGTAATAAAATAAAGGCACTCATTAACAAAGCTCTTTGCTGTTCAGAAAGGCAAAACGAGAGAGCGACCAGACAGACAGACAGATTAAATAGATTTTCCCCATGAATGATTAAGAGATTAAGGCGACTGATCCCCAGGATCAAACAGTCAAAACACACATCAGAAAAGCTCGTGGGAACCTCTCAGACCAGAGACCTCACAGAGGCGGTTTGAATGAAACACGCAGACATGTTTCAAAGCGCTGCAGATTTAATTCCTTTCACAAAAATAAGGTTAAGAAAAGACAGAAATACAAAGTTTCTTCTGGTAGCATAAACTCCTGAGATGTCTTTGACTCAAACCACTCCAATGAACACATTTCTATCAGCGTCTTCTCTGTGTGTCAGCTTCCCTCTCTAATCCTCACTCACCTTTATTATTATTGATCAAATAGTTATTTGAAGAAGAAATAAGCATGAAAGTCGTCCCTGAAATTGTGCTGCTGGATTGAAGATCACTCAGTGAGTGAGTCGGTGAATGAGTGAATGAACCAGTGAGTGGGTGAGTGAGTCAGTGAGTGAGTGAGTGAGTAAGTGAGTGAGAGAGTGAGTCAGTGAGTGAGTGAGTAAGTGAGTGAGAGAGTGAGTGAGTCAATCAGTGAGTGAGTGAGTGAGTGAGTGAGTGAATGAGTGAGTGAGTGAGTGAGTGAGTGAGAGAGTGAGTCAGTGAGTGAGTGAGTAAGTGAGTGAGAGAGTGAGTGAGTCAATCAGTGAGTGGGTGAGTGAGTCAGTGAGTGAGTGAGTGAGTGAGTGAGTGAGAGAGTGAGTCAGTGAGTGAGTGAGTAAGTGAGTGAGAGAGTGAGTGAGTCAATCAGTGAGTGAGTGAGTGAGTGAGTGAGTGAGTGAGTGTGTGAGTGAGTCAGTCAGTCAGTGAGTGAGTGAGTGTGAGAGTGAGTGAGTCAATCAGTGAGTGAGTGAGTGAGTGAGTGAGTGTGTGAGTGAGTGAGTGAGTCAGTCAGTCAGTGAGTGAGTAAGTGAGTGAGAGAGTGAGTGAGTCAATCAGTGAGTGAGAGAGTGAGTGAGTCAATCAGTGAGTGAGTGAGTGAGTCAGTCAGTCAGTGAGTGAGTGAGTCAGTCAGTCAGTGAGTGAGTGAGTGAGTGAGTGAGTGAGAGAGTGAGTGAGTCAATCAGTGAGTGAGTGAGTGAGTGAGTGAGTGTGTGAGTGAGTCAGTCAGTCAGTCAGTCAGTGAGTGAGTGAGTAAGTGAGTGAGAGAGTGAGTGAGTCAATCAGTGAGTGAGTGAGTGTGTGAGTGAGTGAGTCAGTCAGTCAGTCAGTCAGTCAGTCAGTGAGTGAGTGAGTGAGTGAGTGAGAGAGAGAGTGAGTGAGTCAATCAGTGAGTGAGTGAGTGAGAATTTCAATTTGGCTATTAAAACATTACTTATAAAAGCCCGCAGAGCAATGCATGCCATACAAACTAAATTATTCAAAATAAACATTCCAATCAGAATTTGGACAAAGATCTTTGATAGTGTGATACTGCCCATTGCCTTATATGGAAGTGAGGTCTGGGGTCCAGCGAGTAACTACAGCCATAAGGTTTGGGACAAACATCCTTTAGAAGGTCTACATGTAGAGTTCTGTAGAAGCATCCTTCATGTCCACAGAAACACACCTAATAACGCCTGTAGGGCAGAACTAGGCCGTCTTCCCCTCAATTTAATGATTAAAAAAAGAGCTTTAAAGTTCTGGATACACTTAAAATCTAGTCCTGAAGACACTCTTCATTTTAAAGCACTAAAAACACAAGAACTGAGTGCTCAGAAAAGTCATCTTTGTGCAATGGTGTCAGAAATGACAAACAAAGCATTCAAAATCACTGCCCCAGAAAACCCTGCAAAAATTAAAGAAATTATGAGTAAAGAGAAAAAAGCATACATGCAGCACTGGAAAGAACAAACGAAAGAGCAAAGTCGTCTCCAGTGTTACCTTAATCTAAACAGAGAGTACAGTCTGGCTGAATATCTCACCTCTGTCAGAAATACAACACACAGGAATTAATTAACCAAGTACAGACTTAGTGACCACCAGCTGGCCATAGAAAGAGGGCGACACAAGAAGACATGGTTACCCAAAGAAGACCGAGTCTGTAATGAATGTAGATCAGGGGGAGTTGAGACGGAGGCACACTTCCTCATCCACTGTGATAAATACACAACCTTAAGAGAGTCACTGTACTGTCAAATACAGAATATTATCCCAGAGTTCCAGTCACTCCACGAAACTGACAAACTGAAAATATTACTTGGTGAAGGACCTTCTTCCACTTTAGTAGCACACCATATTTATAATTGCCACAAACTAAGAGGTACTGAGTGAACACATCCATATTATACTACTATCAATATGTGTATAGATATATATGTATATATACGTGTATATATATGAATGCATTTTATATATGTTCTTGTTTGTATGTTTGTTTGATTGTTTGATTTTGTTTTGCTTTATGCAATGCTTTGGCAATATGTACCTAAATATGTCATGCCAATAAAGCAAATTGAATTTGAATTTGAATTTGAGTGAGTGTGTGAGTGAGTGAGTGAGTGAGTCAGTCAGTCAGTGAGTGAGTGAGTGAGTGAGTCAGTCAGTCAGTCAGTGAGTGAATCAGTGAGTGAGTGAGTGAGTGAATGAGTGAGTAAGTGAATGAACCAGTGAGTGAGTGAGTGAGTCAGTCAGTCAGTGAGTGAATCAGTGAGTGAGTGAGTGAATGAGTGAGTGAGTCAGTCAGTCAGTCAGTCAGTGAGTGAATCAGTGAGTTAGTGAGTGAATGAACCAGTGAGTGAGTGAGTCAGTCAGTGTGTGAGTCAGAGAGTAATTGAGTGAGTGAATCAGTGAGTGAGTGAGTGAGTGAGTGAGTGAATGAACCAGTGAGTGAGTCAGTCAGTCAGTCAGTGAGTAAGTTGGTGAGGGTGGGAGGGAATGAGGGAGTCAGTGAGTGGGTGAGTCAGTGGGTAAGTCGGTTAGTGAGTCAGTGATTGAATGAGTGAGTTAATCAGTGAGTGAATGAGTGAGTGAGTGAGTGAGTCAGTGGGTGAGTCAGTGAGTGAATCAGTAAGTGAGTGAGTCGGTGAGTGAGTGAGCGAGTGAGTGAGTCAGTGGGTGAATGAGTGAGTGAGTCAGTGTGTGAATCAGTGAGTGAGTCAGTGGGTGAATCAGTGAGTGAATCAGTGAGTGAATGAGTGAGTCAGTATGTGAGTGAGTGAATGGGTGAGTGAATCAGTGAGTGAGTGAGTCAGTGGGTGAGTCAGTTAGTGAGTCAGTGAGTGAATGAGTGAGTTAATCAGTGAGTGAGTCAGTGTGTGAGTCAGCAAGTGAATCAGTGAGTGAATCAGTGAGTGAATGAGTAAGTCAGTGTGTGAGTCAGAGAGTGAATGAGTGAGTGAATCAGTGAGTGAGTGAGTGAATGAACCAGTGAGTGAGTCAGTCGGTGAGGGTGGGAGGGAGTCAGTGAGTGGGTGAGTCAGTGGGTGAGTCGGTTAGTGAGTCAGTGATTGAATGAGTGAGTTAATCAGTGAGTGAATGAGTGAGTGAGTGAATGAGTGAGTGAGTCAGTGGGTGAGTCAGTGAGTGAATCAGTAAGTGAGTGAGTCGGTGAGTGAGTGAGCAAGTGAGTGAGTCAGTGGGTGAATGAGTGAGTGAATCAGTGAGTGAATCAGTGAGTGAGTGAGCGAGTCAGTGGGTGAATCAGTGAGTGAATCAGTGAGTGAATGAGTGAGTCAGTATGTGAGTGAGTGAATGAGTGAGTGAATCAGTGAGTGAGTGAGTCAGTGGGTGAGTCAGTTAGTGAGTCAGTGAGTGAATGAGTGAGTTAATCAGTGAGTGAGTCAATGTGTAGAAAGAAAGAAAGAAAGAAAGGATGGATGGATGGATGGAATGAAATGAAAGGAAATGAAACGCAGTAAGAAGGCAGACTATAGTTTTTTTGTTTGTTTGTTTGTTTGTTTTTTTCTAATCCATCTTGCTTCAAAACAGCATTAAAACAGCAAAAAGCCCCAGTGAGTAAGCCAAATGTGACTGTGGCAAGGAAAAAAAAAAAAAAAAAAAAAAAAAAAAACATAAGATGTTTGGGTGGTAGACATCTGCTGGACAAATAGAGCTCAAAATAGCAAGAAATTCACTTTACTCAATAAAACAAACAATCTCTTGTCTGGTGAGTCAAGAAACAGCTCTTTCTCTCACAGGGCCTGCAGAGTTCCTGTTATTTGCTATTGGCTATTTAAAGACTCATATTAAGAACAGCAGGACAGATGGGCAGCGTTCAGCACAGAGGGAGGCTGGGACATGTATACGCTCTGTGTGAGGGGGGAAATGGACCTTTTATTTACTATAGAGAGACTATTAAACTGTGTTAAACATAGTGTGCCACCAACTTAATAATAACGTCAGTCACCATAGTTCAATGGTAACACTTTATAATAAGGTTCAAATTGTTTACATTAATTGTTAAGTATCGTGAACAATGCTTAACCAAGATTTATAAAAGCTTAATACATTGTTAATGTTAATTTATAATTGTTTTATTGTTAATTCATGTTCTTTCACAATATTACCCACTGTTAATTTATACAACATGAGCTGCTGAACATGTTTTTGTAAATGAAGACTTAACCATTATGCAAAATGAATAAGTGATGTAAAATATTGCTCATTATGAGATCATGTTAGCTATTGCATTATACAATATACATATGTTTAGCTTTATTGTCAAGTGTTATACTTCCGATTGTCATTGTTGGTAATGGATTAAAAATTAAATGTATTTCATGTCAGCAATGCTATTCAAACTTAAAGCTGCAATAAATGATAGATAGATAGATAGATAGATAGATAGATAGATAGATAGATAGATAGATAGATAGATAGATAGATAGATAGATAGATAGATAGATAGATAGATAGATAGATAGATAGATAGATAGATAGATAGATGATCTACAGTAATAGTATTTATTGCCTACAGTATATAAAGTGTACAAATAAATACCTCCTTAAATAATGAATCCACTGCCTGTCTGATAATCCTCAACATTTTTGCATGGCATATTCATTTCTGAGTGCGCTCATATCTTTTATAAGAGAAGTCATGGACAATTTTGTGTATGATTCATTTCTAGTGGGATCTGCATTTGGTGACTGACAGCCGTAAAACTCTGAAAGCAATTCAATGATTCCAAAGCAATAATATGATTTCTTGGCAGAGTTTCAATCATTCATCAGATAATAAAATACAGATCTGTGTAATAAACTAACCATAAATCGTGTTTTTGTTTCTTTGACAGATGGCTGTGAAAATACGAGGTGCTGAGAAACGCAATTGAGTCTGTGTTTATGTTCCATTGAATGCTTGAGTTCTGTCGCTTTCCCAGCATTCAGCAGCCGATCGAATCCAGACATTGGCAGTGGGAGCGGCTGGTTCTTGGCAGGCAGTGACCCAGCGGGTACAGCTGAAAATCAAAACACACCTCTGGCTTCTATTGGAGGCTGAAAGCATCGGTCAGTAGTCATTTCAGATTAAATGACCTCCTCTGTTTGGCTCTTAACACCTAGAGAGTTGATACTTCACATGAACATCAAAATAAACCATTAAACTGCATCATTTGCTCTGTGTGTGCACTATACAACATTTTAGCACTTTGTTTGAATATTACATTTTGATCATATCAGTTTCAAAGCTTTTTTTCGTACAGTTACAGTTATGGATACCGATTGGTCGATACAGTATTGCGATTTTGTAAAAGCAAAAAGGCATTGTGCCTTTGCACTATATATAGTAGTGCCACTGTATGAATGAATAAAAGGCACTGTTATGCATGGCTCTCAGTTTAAACAAAGAGCAACATCTACCTTAAGGAACAAAAAAGCAAACATGTCCACATTTCTTCTTGTATAATCTGCACTCTCTGTTTCCTACTAATTAGTGCAGCACAATCTGTCTCCAACAGCATCTTTAGTCCACAGGTGATCTCCATCCAAATACACATCCAGATGTGGACAGACTGCAGATGGTCAAATGACTTCTCATCTGCCTGCAGGCCTGTTGATTCACTTCACACCTTCCCCGTCATCTCTCTCTCTCTCTCTCTCTCTCTCTCTCTCTGGATCAAAGTCTGTCACCCTCGCACCTGTCCATTTCATCCAAGAATGAGTCTATGTGGCTAGAAATTGGAGCATTCTCATAGTAAAGAACAAAACAAAACAAAAAAAAAAACAAGCAGAGTTGCTCCGCTCAGATTCAGCACCATGGACAGTGCTCCTCTATAGCTTCTCTACAGCTCTACAGCCTCTAAAGCAGTACAGATTCCTCTATGTGGATAAACGACTTTTGGAAAAACCACTTCTCAGAGAACTACTCTCAGGACACCACCACTAAACTACTCCTCATCATCGATGAGCCCCTTGAAACACTTTGCAAGTATCTATGTAGTAGTGCCACTGCACACGTCTGGTAGGGAACATGAATATATCTTGTTTGTTGTAGACTACGTGAGCCACTATCCAGTGAGGGTATGTCTACACCCTTGTTGTAGACATATCAATAAATATAACCCTGAAGGGGGTGGTGTAGTTTTAATCACTATTCCAATGTTTCTGGAGGCACACCAACAATATCCGTTTTCAAGCTCTTCCTAATCAAATACACCTGATTGAACTCATCAGCTTGTTAGTAAAGACTGCTTGGGTCAGATAAGAGAGACACCCAAAATGTGTGCCTCCAAAAGGCATCCCCCTAAGGATGGCCTCGCCTGAAGCTTTTGCTGAAGGGATAGCCCTCATACTTGCTGTGATTGAGCCAAATAGGACATTCTCCTGAATCAACATCGGCCCAAATGCAATGTCATGCTTGCTTGTCAACTTATGTATTTGCATATCTTCGAGCACCCTGCCTGGCAGATATAATGTCATGAGGCTATGTAGAGTTATAGGCACACTGAGTGCAGCAAACAAAAAATAGGCACCTTTTACAGTTGCTTCTGAACCAAAACAAAAAGCTTATGCAGCTTTCACACCATGCCATAATTACTGTAATTACGAGATGGTAACAAGATCCTCAGATTCGGATTTACATTCGTTTTATACTCTGATTTTTATTTGTTTCTATGGAAAAACTACATTATATTGCCAAAAGTATTGGGACACTCCTCCAAATCATTAAATTCAGGTGTTCTAATCACTTCCATGGCCACAGGTGTATAAAATCAAGCACTTGGACATGCAGACTACTTCTACTAACATTTGTGAAAGAATGGGTCGCTCTCAGGAGCTCAGTGAATTCAAGCGTGGTACCGTGATAGGCTGCCACCTGTGCAATAAGTCCATTTGTGAAATTTCCTCACTACTAAATATTCCACGATCAACTGTTAGTGGTATCATAACAAAGTGGAAGCAATTGGGAACAACAGCAGCTCAGCCACAAAGTGGTAGGCCACGTAAAATCACAGAGCGGGGTCAGCGCATGCTGAGGCACACAGTGCGCAGAAGTCGCCAGAGTCAATAGCTACAGACCTCCAAACTTCGTGTGGCTTTCAGATTAGCTCAAGAACAGTGCGTAGAGAGCTTCATGGAATGGGTTTCCATGGCCGAGCAGCTGCATCCAAGCCTTACATCACCAAGTGCAATGCAAAGCGTCGGATGCAGTGGAGTAAAGGACACCGTCACTGGACTCTAGAGCAGTGGAGACATGTCCTCTGGAGTGACCAATCACGCTTCTCGGTCTGGCAATCCGATGGACGAGTCTGGGTTTGGCGGTAGCCAGGAGAACGGTACTTGCCTGACTGCATTGTGTCAAGTGTAAAGTTTGATGGAGGGGGGATTATGGTTTGGGGTTGTTTTTCAGGGGTTGGGCTTGAACCCTTAGCTCCAGTGAAAGGAACTCTTAATGCTTCAGCATACCAAGACATTTTGGACAATTTCATGCTCCCAACTTTGTGGGAACAGTTTGGGGATGACCCCTTCTTGTTCCAACATGACTGCGCACCAGTGCACAAAGCAAGGTCCATAAAGACATGGATGATTGAGTTTGGTGTGGAGGAACTTGACTGGCCTGGAGAGAGTCCTGACCTCAACCCGACTGAACACCTTTGGGATGAATTAGAGCGGAGACTGTGAGCCAGGCCTTCTCGACAACATCACTGCCTGACCTCACAAATGTGTTTCTAGAAGAATGGTCAAAAATTCCCATAAACACACTCCTAAACTTTGTGGAAAGCCTTCCCAGAAGAGTTGAGGCTGTTATAGCTTCAAAGGGTGGGCCAACTCCATATTAAACCATACGGATTAAGAATGGGATGTCATTAAAGCTCATGTGCACGCAAATTAATCTGCAGCAATCAGGTGGTACAACTTGTTTACGTTCATTATTATTGTAATGTTATGTGCCTCTCGTGATGCTTTGCAGACTCTGCTCAGGCTCTGTGTGTTCATTTTGGAGGAGGCGTGGCTTTAGAGAGCTCTCATTAGCACACCTTATCAAACAACTAAATATCAAACACGGATCCCAAACTTACAATCCAGCGGTGGACAACCCTGCAAAGATCAGCCCCACCCCTAGAAAACACTCCTGGAAAATCTAACAAAAGTCTTCAGGGTTACTTGAGAATTGCAGGCAGGCGTGCTTGATTAGGGTCGGAGCCAAACTCTGCAGGACAGTGGACCTTGAGTCTGATTGAAGAGTCATGTAATCTTGCTCCTGGAGGGTCAAAGTCTTGAAGAGCTTAGCTACAACCCTAATTAAACCCGCCTGGACCAGCTAATCAAGGTCTTCAGGATTACTAGAAACTTCTAATCAGGAAGATTGGAGCTGAAATCTGCAGACAGGTGGTCCTCCAGGAGCAGAATTGGACACCCCTGTTGAAGACATATCCCTAAATCTCTATCTGGGAAAAGAGGACTTCAGAAAGCATAGAGTAGGTGTATGACGTCACATTGTAGGCCAAATGGCAGATAGCATCACACTGATTCCCTCCAATAGGATTTTTCTATAGGCTTTTGGATTATTGCAAAAAAACAAGCTCTGTGATCAACAAAAGTTTATGATACTTAATTTTCACAAATTTTATGAATTTTGAAGCCTAAATGCAGTCGCCACAAGTAAAAACCTAAAGGTAGGCCATAAAGGAACTACACCATGGTCCAACAACTTCAACGTCACCATCACTAAGTTTCCGACGACTCGTTCATTTTTTATCTAGAACGTTTGAGATAGAATAGTTTATCAGAGCACAATTATAAGCATAATGAGGCTGTAAAAGCAGACTGAGTTTACCTGTTCGGCATGATGACGTTTAATATCCGCGACAGTCTCTGTAGTCCCATTCAGTCATTTGTTAGCAACCGCCTTTTTCAAGACACATAACAGCTTCAAAAAATCACGAGTGGGGTATTGCTGATGTATTTGTCATAGAATAAAATGCGAATGTGAAAATGGACCTTATTTCAGCCATTTAACCAAAAAAAACCAATGGCTTCAGAACGATGGAACCAGAAGTGCTAAAATGCTAACTCGTTTCCACATTTTGGCCTACAAAGTGATATCATACCTATACTACTCTATTGGGTTGGGCGAAACATTTCATCACAATACAGGCATGAGTTAAGGCAGCGTTCCCCAACCCTGTTCCTGGAGGCACACCAATAGTAAACATTTTCGGCGAGAGAATTTTTTCTCTAAAAAGTTTTTTTTACACTTGAAGGCTGAAGAAGACACCCTACATGGGTAAAGAAACAAATATTTGCATGTTGTTATTAAGGCTGATATGAAGCATTGTACACATACAAAACAAGTATGTACAAAGCAATTTCTCTTGGAGCAATATACACAAAATATGATCTGACAGAAGCCACTGGATATCTAACTGTTGGAACAATACAGTATATTAGAATTGCTAATTTTCTCTCCCATGATACTTTAGTAAGAATGTGTAATATTCAGAATAGATTAAGACGACTTGCAATAAAAGCAAGCACTTCAGGCCAGGGCCAGTGGATCGGACTACAAATAAGCCTGACACATTTTATGCTCCAGAATCATGGGTTCACATTGCTGAGCTATTTGCAACGGGTCCCAGAGAGCAGGTGTGATGTTTACGGCTCAGCCAGGCTCCATTGGCTCCTACAGCACTCATCAGGTTTATGCGTGTCCTCAAACTTTGATTAACGGCTCGTTTAGGTGAGCAGGCATATTAATGCACCGGTCTGTTCTTTTCTTATTTTCTACAAATGGATGAAACATCAAACGCACTCTGCAAAATGCACTGACAAATATATGACTGACACTCAACAATAATTGACTGTGCACTCATTCAAACAGCCGAGCTGCATTTGAATAAAAATTGTAAGTCTGATTACTTAGAGAAGAATCAGTCCACTAAAAGCTGCAATATTTGAGGTGTCACTCAAGTCTGTAGCAAAAACACTGCTTAGCACAATTTTTTTTGCTTGTAATTCTTATACTTGTCCTGTAGTAAGGCTTGAGCATGCAAACACCATTAATAAATGTGCTAAATTATTACACAGTTTTTTTCTTCTTGTATTTAATTTAGTGAAAAGTTTTTTTTTTTTTTTAGTTTATTTAGATGGCTTGGTTCTGTTTATTCCAGTGGGCCGCAGTGATGCTTGTCCTGGCCCAGGAGGACCACCGGGGCCAGAGTGACACTCTAATTATAAACCTGCTGAGGCACGTTGAGTCATTGCTCTTGGCTATTTGTGCATACATATGCATTCTGTACTCTCTGTGTGTGTGGGTGTGTGTGTGTGTGCACCAGTCTGCACAAACACATGCAAGCAAACACACATACAGCAGTCACTTTTGCATACAAGGACAGTCCTTTCTACACTTTAATTGGAAAAAAATAGGAACATTTTACAATAAGGTTCAATTTGTTAACACTAATTAACTGCATTAGTTACCATGAGCTGAAAAAGAAAAACAATTTTAAAGCATTTATTAACCTTAATGCTAATTTCAACATTTACTAATACCAATGCTGGAGAAAGTAACTTTTAAAAGTAATGTGTTACAATATTGCGTTACTTCCTAAAAAAGGCAACTAATTGTGTTACATAGTTATTTTTTATGAAAAGTAATGCTATGTTACTTGCATGTTACGTTTTCTCACCCAAACTGACGGTGTGAAAGGGCCTTTACAGACTTCCCTTTCAGACGCAAAATTTATGAGAGGAGAGTATTTAAATGAATCACGCAACGCAATTTACTAATGTTTGTGCTAGTCTTATTTGCGACCCAATGCTAATTTGTGCTGCTCTTGGCAAATTGCGTTGGTCATTATGTAAATAATTTGACTATTCGTCTCTGTTCTTTAATTTGCATGTCATCAGTAGATCACGCGCAAAACTTGCCACTCCCATCAGTGCATTTGTGGAGTTCACTGGGAATTCACGGCTGTACAGTAGAGGGCGCAGCTAAAACAAACCTTTCATTCTGGACTGCAGAAGAATAGGATGGAGGAGAAGAAAGTCCAACACTCAGCAAGAGGAAAAAAAAAAAAAAAAAAAAAAATTGTAAGGTGGAAAAGGATCATCAAAGATCATCAGCAAAGATCATTTTGTTAAGTGAGATTAAATACACAATGGCCCAGTTTCACAGACAGGGCTTAGACTAAGCCATGATTAGACCTTAGTTCAATTAGGGCATTTAAGTAATTTTTATAAACGTAGACTAGAAAAAAACAAAAAAAACAAAAAAAAAACATTACTGGTGTGCATCTTGAGACAAAACAATGGCACTGACAGATTTTAAGACATAACAGTGCAACTTCAGTTAAAAAAGCACAAACATGCATTTTAGTCTAGGACTAGCTTAAAGGTGCCCTAGAATCAGAATTTGAATTTACCTCTGCATAGTTGAATAACAAGAGTTCAGTACATGGAAAAGACATACAGTGAGTTTCAAACCCCATTGTTTCCTCCTTCTTATGTAAATCTCATTTGTTTAAAAGACTTCCGGAAAACACTCGGATCTCAACATAACACCGACTGTTACGTAACAGTCGAGATCATTAATATGTACGACCCCAATATTTGCATAATGCCAGCCCATTCGACACATTAGACAAGGAAAGGCAGTATTAACGTCTGGATCTGTGCACAGACAAGGTAAGCAAGCAAGAACAACAGCGAAAAATGGCAGATGGAGCAATAATAACTGACATGATCGATGATATCATGATATTTTTAGTGATATTTGTAAATTGTCTTTCTAAATGTTTCGTTAGCATGTTGCTAATGTACTGTTAAATGTGGTTAAAGTTACCATCGTTTCTTACTGTATTCACGGAGATGAGAGCCGTCGCTATTTTCATTTTTAAACACTTGCAGTCTGTATAATTCATAAACACAACTTCATTCTTTATAAATCTCTCCAACAGTGTGTAATGTTAGCTTTAGCCACGGAGCACCAACAAACTCACACAGAATCAAATGTAAACATCTAAATAAATACTATACTCACATAATTCGAAGCATGCATACAGCATGCATGACGAACATCTTGTAAAGATCCATTTGAGGGTTATATTAGCTGTGTGAACTTTGTTTATGCGATGTATATATAGTCGAGAGCTCGTGGGGCAGAGGGAGCGCATCTCTTAAAGGGGCCGTGCTGAAAAAATCAGTGCATAGTTAATGATGCCCCAAAATAGGCAGCTAAAAAAAATAATTAAAAAAAATCTATGGGGTATTTTGAGCTGAAACTTCACAGACACATTCAGGGGACACCTTAGACTTATATTACATCTTGTGAAAAAACAATCTAGGGCACCTTTAAGCCTTGTCTGTGAAACCGGGGGAAGTATATTTGTATTATTTAACATATACTAGCTGTTTTTTAATATTCAAAAATTAATCTGACCGTACTGTTGTTTTACGATGACATCACTGTTTTCTTCAGAACTGCTTTATAGATTAAATGAACTAATTTAATATTTGATGCTCTTTACAACAGAACTGCCATAAATAACAAAGAGTTTTATAATATTTTTGTATATTAACATTCTGAATATGTATAATTCATCACATGACGTCAGTCAGTTTCATATGTAGTGTGTACGTGTTTTAACTAGAAGGAGGAGGAATGGGTTTTACTCTAGACAGCTTGATCAAGTGTACATTGTTATGTTTTTGATGTTCTTTAAGATTTTTGTTTTGCAACCTGACAGACAAAGAAATAAATTGTTTGTTACATTGCAATATCATCAGGCTTTGTCCATGTAGCTCCAGTGCTGCTGCATAACCTTCCAATAAACTTCAAAACACATGCATTTTCACTAGAGCTCATAGACTTTTGAACCCAAGAATGTACTGTACTGTAAATAGAAACATGTTTTTTAAAAAGTGTGACTGAGGTTTTGCAGTAACAGCCGTCTCGCTCACCTCCTTCAGGGCTGAAAACAAAACACTCACACAGCTGTAACTCAGCCGAGAGCTCGCGATAGAACCTGTCTGGCGCTCTGAGCTGTAATCACAGTCTATTGTCATAAAAAAAAAAAAAGATGGAAATGTGCCTGAGAAACCTTCCTTTCTCTTTCACACATCATCATCATCATCGCCTCTCCTCTCACGGCCTCTGAAACTCACATACACTCCAAACTTTCATGTTTAAGCTTCAGACAACTCTAGTTAACACAGGAGTAGAGCAAGAAGAGAACCACATGACTATCTGAGGTAAGAGGACCTGAGAGAGACATCTGAACAGATCAAACCGGTGGCTGAGAGGCAGATCAGACCGCGCACCAGAGTAAGGCTGGGCTGTTAGGGCTGTTTAGGGTTATAGGTAAAAGTAGGGCTATTTCAGGATATGAGAAATATATTTTGTGTTATTCTATCTCATTTCTGTTATTAAAAATAAGAAAAAAAAAAAAAAGCAAAGTACAAAAATTAGGATAAATGCAATATAACAAAAATATGAATTATACAAATTTTAAACAGATTTTCAGGTACAATTGGTTCATTTGTTTTTATTAACGTATTTAGAATTAGTTCAAAAATGTAATAAATGTAAAAGTAAAATATTGCATACTCTTCACTGTATAAATTAAATATAAATTTATTCTTATTAAAGCTAAAACAAAGTTATTCAGTCAAGAGCACACTCTAAAAAATAAAAAAATAAACAAATTTACACATAAAAAGTAAAATACCGTTTTCTATTGAAACATTAATATACTACCGTAAAAACAATGCATTCTAATATTTGCCATTTTTGAGAAAGTAACCTACGCAACTTTCTCAAAAACAACAAATAAAAACGTGCATCTCCCTAAACTTATAAAACAAGCTTAAACATACAGTTCACTGCAGTTTCCAGCTGAAATGAACATTAGTATCATTAAAACAGCAACATTTATTCCTTTTCACACAGATTTTGATTACAGGGGCAGATTATAGATTCAAATTTATTTCTGCATGGTTCCTTACACAGTACTATTCGTTTTAACCATAGTGCATGACTTACTAATACAGTCTGAGGTTTGCATCACATGACCAGCTCCATATTTTCGAAGCAGTTAAAATGGCATGTTTGCTTTCATTTTTATCTCACGTTTGCTTTTGTTAACACTAGTGTAGGTGATACATTATTTTCAAACATGATGGAGCACAACTCATCGGACATTTCATTTCTGAACTGCCACGATACATACAGCAACTAATGCAATGAAACATTGCCAGATTCACATTTACACAATTAAACGTGCTTTCAGAGAACATTTCACATCGAAAGTGTCACGAAATGTGCAAGAAGCAATGTCTTAAAATCTACAAGTGTGTCATCTGAGAGTGTGAGCATAAACACAACGAGGCTGTAATTTCATCTAGAAAGGAAGTAGAGCCACACACAATGCCTATAAAGCAGCATCCTTTAAGATGAAATATCACTGCAGTCATGTGCTGTTCACACACAGCGCGAGACGCTTATTAAATGTATTCATAAACCTAGTGCTTTGTCAACAACATAGATCTGTTAAATTCATATTTGATTGTGGGCCTATTTTTCACAGAATCTATTTACTGGCAGCAGAAAAAAAAAAAAAAAAAATGGCTGTGTGATATATTTCATTTGTCCCTTCACAGTGGCACTGAATTGCACCAGCCTTTCATCTAAATAATATATATAGATATAAGCTCAGAACCAAACCCAGTGCTGTTTACTACCTATATAGGCTTTTCCTTCTAAAGGACCATTCACACAAACCTTTCAAATAGTACTTATTTATATTTTGATATTCAACAAAATGAAAATTGCAGTAAGTATGCTTGGCTTATACTGATAAGTTTAAAATCGAAGCATATTTGCCTTGCACTTAATCTTTTGATTGAGATATACTTAAGCATTTTAAGTGGCGTGTTGTTGTGTTTACTCTTTTGATACTGCAGCGTGTGAATATATTACACTGTAAAAAAAATCCCGTTGTTTCTACGGAAAAATACCGGCAGCTGTGGTTACCAGAACAATACTGTAAAAATGGCATCAAACCGTAAACATACTTACGGAGTTACACGTGAATTTTACATTTTAAATATGTATATTTAACATTGGATTTCAGTACACTGTAAAAAAAATCCCAGTAAAATTTACGGTAAAATAACATATTTCATTAACTGATATAATGTTAATTTACCAACCTAATGAAGTACTAATATCTGTTTTGTATCTTTATAATACACTGACAGTCACCAAACACAGTGGTGATGAGAGTCACATGATGAATCAAAGTTCATCACAAGCAGCTTTTCCACAAGCTGAGAACCACAATACTAATATATAGAAGGTGCACACAGTGTCATTCACACACACACTAAACACCATCATGGTAACATGCATGAAATTTTAAAAATGCAATAAACATTAATTTAACAACATTAGATGTAACATAAAACCCTAATGTACATAACTGATTAGAAAAAAATGAGAAAAACTAAGAAGAAACAGAGTTATTTCAACAAAAATATATCAAATGTGAAGTGTCACGGTTTTTCACTGTAAATTTTACAATGAATTGTTATTTTTCACTTTCAAAAACTGTGAATTTAACGGTATTTTACCGTAAAATTACATTAAATGTACCGTTAGATCTATTACAGTTATTCACCGTATATAGTACGGAAACTTTCTGTAAACCAATTAACAGTTTTTCACCGCAGCATTTTTACAGTCTTTTACTGTTAAAATCACGGTCATTTTTTACAGTATACTACTACATTGATTTTTAGTACACTTGGAAATGTTCTTGAACTTTAAGTTTACTTAAACTTGAATTAGGCTATACTCCTTTTTTTTTACAAGGGAAGACATGTTCTTGTCTTTAACCTGCTGTCCTGCAAAGTTCATATCCAACCTGCTTCAGCGCAACTGAATTTCACACCAATATGATTTTCATGTGATCCGGAAGAGCTTGGCTGTGTCCGAAATCGCCCCATACCCTTAAACAGGGCACGATTTGAGGGGACAGCTGTTTGTAGCGGTAGTGGACGTTATCAAGTGTACACATAAAACTCAAATAACATCAGAATATGCACTGCCAACTGTCCTATTCCTCTCTTCAGCCTGTGACAGAGGCCGTGAATAATTAGTGTCAGGAGCGCGAGTGCTCGTGTCAGACCTCTCGGCTTTGGACACAGATGGTGTTCTCCCCTGCAGTGGCACGGGTCACGTTAGCATAGCTAATCACTGTCAGAGAGACACTTCATATCTGCACCTGCCAACACACTTACCATACTGACACCAGCCGAGAATGCGCTCGCTGTCTTGTCATGTTTGGGAAAATTATTCTGATTGAATGGCGTTAAAGATCCACAATGGTAATTGATTGACTCCGAGGGCACACAAATAGAAACCTCACGCTGAGCTTAATCAAGCTTATTGAGAGGAGCAAACTGAAGAGTCGACTACATTTTAAGGTATAGATGTTGATACTGAAATCGTTTTCCGACCCTTGTGTCATTCCTCTTTGATCCATAACACTTGTGTGTTATACTAAAATAGCTTTGTGTGTGAAAGGATCATTTACGATCTTCCCATAAAAAAGAGGTACACTTAATGTGCTCTTTTAGTGTACTTAAAATCTTAAAAGTGTATTTAAAAAAAAAAAAAACTGCATTTGCAGATCTTTTGTGTACTTAAAGAGAGTTCACTTTCAAGACACTTGAGTTTCTTAACACACTTAAGTAGACTTTTAAAAAGTGCACTGTATTAGTGTCAAATTAAAGGTTTACTTTAAAGTGCATTTTAAATAATTGTTTTTATAATCTTTTATCATGCTTAAAAATACACCTGTTTTCTACAATATGACAAATTTCAAATTTGACATACAAGTAACAACATTGAAGTATATTTCAGTTTACCATAAATGCTCGTCAGTACATTCAGCAGTACACGTTAAACATATTTCAAGGATAATAGAAATAATTATGAAATTATGTATTATGGGTCAAAAATGTTCAGATAATTAAAAAAATGCATTTAGTTACACACTTAAGTATATTCTTTAAAGTATTTTATTTCGGTAATAAGTAGGCCTACTCTTTATAAAAGTATATATGTTACTTACTTTTCACAAGATCAAACTTGTTTGTTTGTTAATTGCATGTTTATGATGCTCTTTTATCAGTTGTTTTGGAACAAAACGAGTGTGAGAACATTGAAATATTCCTAAATAAACCGTTTGCACAAGCCTCCAGAACCTCTAAACCAAGCAAATGTGTTTGGCATCTCTGACCTGGCACAAAACTGGCATAAGCAGCTCCCCTCCCTCAACCTTTCCGAGTCTTAATCTACTTAAGAGACCAACCCTGCGTGTAAATCCATGCAAATGTGCAGTGGGAATTGTGTGGAAAGCAAAATCACCAGCCATGAGAGAAAACGAGAATTTCTCGACACAAAATGCAGCGTCAGGCACAGAGGTATTACCGTATCATTCTGACCCCCATCTCGTGTAATGTTTGACCGTGCATTTGATTCATTTGGTTCCTTTTTATTTCTGGAATGGCCTAATCTACTCGTAGCGGCCCGATGAACTCTTACTTCCTCTCGGTTTAATTGAGTTCCATTATCTTGTTTGTTATCCTCAGTGGATGCAGAGGGAAAAAGAGTTTTGAGCTGAAGGCACTTTTGTGTGTGTGTGTGTGTGTGTGTGTGTGGGCAGTAATTAAAGGTCCTGGAAAAAGATTTCATTTCGAGGAGCTCGAGAAACTGAGCCGGTGTAGTGAGGAGTTAAAAAACCAAGGCTAATATGGATTCTTTTCACGCTTCTGTATTCTAGCGCCGTGACCCGGCAGACTACACACTCGCTCGGGTTTAATTTCAGGGTGGAGACTCGCGCCGGTAAATTGAGGCTAATGGAATAGGATGTTTTTAAGCTCTGACCTGATTGGGCGTCAGTGGCGTGTTGTGAATTTATGAAATTATGAGGCTCTTCCGTGCTTTTTTATTTTATTTTATTTTATTTTTTTTAGATCAATGCATATTTATGTTGTATTTTAATTTGATGTTTACACAGTGTTAATGGTGGGACACTCTGTTATATGAAATGGTCATTATTACATAATTACATAATTGCATATAAAGATGTACTTAAGTCCTACTTCAAGTGGGTTAAAACACTAATGCTCAGATGATTGCATTTACTACAAATGTAAACTATAATATATTTCCATTTAATCACAATTGTTATGCATTCAAAACATTATATTCAGTTCACACTTATTTCTGTAATAAGTAGGCATACACTATTTAAAGTGTACTTCTTTTTCACAAGATCAAACTTAAATCTGTCAGCATATGCTTCATATGCAATACTTTGTGGTTTAATGATGATCTTTTAACACTATTTACATTATACTACCGAAAATAACCAATACTAAAATATTTGTTTATTTTAGGGTCCAATTCTCACTATTATCATGTTGTTTATTAGCTTGCACAATGGCTGTTTATTAGTACTTATAAAGCACATATTAATGCCTTAACATCCCTTAATCCTAAACTTAACAACTACCTTACTAACTACTAATAATTAGGAGTTTATTGAGGCAAACGTCATAGTTAATTGTTGAGAACTGGACACTAATCTAAAGTTTTACTATATATTTATATTAAAATGCTATTTGTTGAAAATCAAGTTAAAAAGCATGTTTTGTTTTCTACTTTTCTCACCAGATACTCTGTAGATCAAGCTCATTTTGGTTTTAACATGTGGTTTACTTTGTTATTAGTTTGTCCATTTCCACTAGTTTGAATCACTCAGACTGATTTTCCGGCTGTTGTGAGGGTAATGAGGCAGTCCCAGTGTGATGGAGGCCTCCTCTCGTGTGACTTTTCACCTGTGTTTCAGTCTGTATTTCCTCGTTCTCATTCACAGCACACACAATGAGAGGCAAAAGAGACTCTGCTGGTCTCATGAATAATTGCAGCCACAGTTATAATACATTATAATATTTATCTATTCAGCTGTTACACCTTTAGAAAGTATAATGCATTAAAACACATGACAAACAACCAATTTCAGATGTAATGGCAATATAATCATTTAACATTGGTTTACAATTATTTATGAAAAGATATAATGGTATATTAAAAAAATACCTTTATACAACAGTTCGTTCTTGTTCTCGGATCTGGTTGGCTGAGAGGTCTTGCCAGCCATGTGTTATTCTACAACTATCGCCATATTGTTTTTATATATACTACTACTGTATTTTGTAACGGAATATAGTTTTAAGAGTTTTTTAGGCATGAATGTAGTTGTTTAGAACTCAGATATGCGATTATTATGTAAACATAGCGCCTATTTGAAAATGTGGTTTGAAGTTTTCGAGGATGTGAGCTCCAGGCTGTCAGCGAACGTTCAGAGCTCGTGTACCCGCAGAGAACAGCTTCATCTCGGCCGGTATTTTGGGTATTTGCCGCTGGTTCTTATGAAGATAGTGTTTAAACATGAGGTATAATTCATTTTGGGCATATCAAACGGGCAATTGTTGGTCTTATTAATCTTTTACTTGTTCCAGAGCTAATAGATTTGGCATAATGGCTATATTAAGATTCATAACTTTATATTTACATTGAAATTAAATCCTGTACTAACTAGAGCACTGCTTTTGTACGTTTGACTGAACTGTTTGCATGTGTTTATTTCCTATTTTACTTCTTATACTGCTATAATGGCTATTGTTGTTCATTTAAATATTACTCTTCAGTAAATAATATTTTATATAAATAACATGCTGTATTTTTTGGTATTCAGAAAGAGTCCGTTAGTGATTTCAACTTCAGTGAAAGTTACATTAGATGGCGACAAAGAGTGAGTGAGTGAGTCACAAAGACTTTTATATTGAAATGGACTGAAACAAGGAAACAAGGACATAGTTTTTACTTTAAACAAATCTTACGAGACACAACTGTCAAATGCATTGACTAGCGCGGTCATGGGAAATCCTCTTAAATGTTAAAAGGACAAAGACAAAGATATCGCTTTCCTTAGCGGACATTCAAACTGATTTTGTGATTATGAATATAAGATTGACCTGAAGAATATCAGCTAGATTCAAGCAATCTCTCTCTCTTATAATACACATATTACAAAGCCTGATGATCATATTTGAACATGATTTTTCTGTAAAGTAACCCATCTTGAAATATTACTAACAATATAGAAGTTATTTTTAAGTTTACTTTATAAAAAACAGTAAAGATTTGACAGCAAAAAGACTGAAGGTGGACGTTTGTACAACTATACTAAAATACTTTGACTTGCTAAAAAAGAACAAACTTTAAATCAGACGACAGAAGACATTAAGCAGAAAGTAGAAAGTTTTGATAATTTGAAGCCATAGAAATTTGTATCAAATATGATACAGCAGGCTTTATGGTTAAAATTATGGTTTTGCCTTATTTTGTATTGTGAATCCTCAGAGAAAGTGGCAAAGTTGAGAAATGACAAATGGCAAGTGGGGCTTTATGGACATGTACACACAGCGGAGATCACTTGTCAAGTGGGCATTTGGGACAAGGCCTCAAATTCTTCTAAGAATGATCTGAGCTGCTGTCCACGTTTATTTTATAGCTGTTGCTGATGCCAACAATGGAGAGCTGCAATCATGAGGTATTTTTGTAGGCCAACCTGTAACTCAGCATCACTCTGGTTCCCTCAACAAAAACCCAATAGGATTTTTCTATTGGAACTATTACAAAGAAATAAAAATAAGCTCTGCAACCAACAAAATTTGATTTGTTCATCATGATAATCATCGCAAATGAACATAATGTAAATATAATCACCAGAAGTAAAAAGCTGTCTACAAGATGGAAAGTTTGGGATAGAATAGTTTGCAAAAAATAGAGGCTGTGAAAACGACTAGTGAATAGATGAGTTTTCCTGTTTGGCATGATGACATTAAATGTCCTCGACAACCTCTGTAGTCCCATTTACACTTTGCAGCATCCACATTTTTCAAAACAAGTAAAAGCTTTTAAAATCACAAGGGGGTATTAGTGGTATATTTTGTGTCATAGAATAAAATGTGAAAATATCTGGACCTCATTTCAGGCCAATGGAAGGATTCATTCCTGCAGAACTCTATTGATTCTTTTGTGCCAATTTCTATTTTATGGATGTCAAACTCTGATTCTTGGGGTTATTTCACCAAAAAATGAAAATTATGTCTCAGCCTCATGTCATTCATTCATCTTCTGAAGTCAAATATTTTTTGTTTATTTTTGTTTATTTATTTCCCTCCATTGACAGTCTATGCAACGACCCCTTTCAAGCCCCAGAAAGGTAGTACAGACATCATTAAAGTAATCCATGTGACTCCAGTGGTTTAACCTCAATGTTAGGAAGCGATGCGGGTGCTTTGTTTCCCCAAAAACAACATAATTCACCACTTTATTTACCAAATATTAGTTTCCAACGCATGAGGGACAACCTCATCCTTCCCTTCCCAGTGCACTAGGTTTTGAAACAGATGTAACGGTGATATGTCAATGAAACATATGTGAGAAATCTATTAGGTCATGAGCTTATGTCAATGCATTGCAAACCTCTGGTGTGAGTTTGTCCTCTCTTCCGGCCAGTGGAGGAGCTGTGCGTAACGTTCTGGAAGTGTGTTATCTCCATAGTGGTGTTTGTCCGGAAACTCTCTTTAAACCTCTGCATCAGGGCCTCTACGCTCTCTTGATCGGGATCCAGAGCTGAAACAAACACACACACACACAAACCTGTGAGACACAGGAAGACACACACCTCAGCTGAAAGGCGTTAGAGGGCAGCGCATGATTTACTACATGCTGAAAATGCTGAAGTCATGGTTATCTATTCCTGTGTTAGAAAAAAAAAAGATAAATGAGCGTAAAGGTTGTGAGATGATTTACTTAGTAAACGGTTTGTCCTTAAAAGAGAAATGAGGGCATATGAGTTATGCACAGAACTTCATTTATCCTGTTTTAAACACGCTCTCCTTTCCTGTCCACTGTCTTATCTCTCCACATCACCTCTTTGCTCTTATCATGAAAAGGCTTTGATGTGTGCATTTTGGAAAAAAGGATTTAAAAATGTGGATTCAGAGAAAGTGGAGGCCGTAAGGGAAGAATGATTCCTCTTCAGCAGATTGTAAAAGTAAAAAAAGACTTTTTCTTCACGGCATGAGAGTAGCCGTGATGTGCCACAATCCTGCCGAGATGGTTTCCTACTGTAGAGTCAAAGATCCACAGAAACAATCCTTGAAAAATGTCTAAAACGCCAAAATAAACTTGGCAGTGAATTAATATAGTATGTGGACAGCTTTGGCTGTATTTGTTGACCCTTTTAATTTCAATCCCATGGCCACACTGAGATGGTATAACAACTTCCACTCCTGGAAAGGCTTCCAGTGAATGCTGGAACATGGATGAAGGGATCTGCTCCCATTCAGACACAATAGTGTCAATGAGGCTTCAATCAAGCATATCTTGCAGTCAGATTTCCAATTGATCCGGAAGATGTTCACTACACTTCAGGCCAGTCAAGGTCTTCCACACCAGATAAACCATTTTCATGGTGGAATTAAGTTTTTTTTTGCACTTTTAGTTTATACTTTGCATCCGATACAACTAGCTGAATGTTATTTTTGACATAATTTAGGACTTAAGTACATCTTTATATTTAACTTTAATACATTATTTTTAATTAATTCTATTGTCTTTGAAATATGGTTAAAGTGAACTGCCGAATGTACTGACAAACATTTATGGTAAACTGAAATATTCTTTGAATGTACTTTCTATTAAAACTTGTCTGTCATTTAAAACTATTTGTAATTGCACATTTGTAATGATGTTGAAGTTGCAATTTAGTACATTTAAAAATGTAATATCACACTAAAGTTAAATTTATAATCCAGTACTTTGCATGTTTTATTTAAGTCGATTCATCAAAATAAGTGTACTTCTTTAAATATTATTAAAACTCAATTTAATTTCAGTGTAGGTGTCCACATACTCTTGGACATAAACCTTTATTTTGAATTATTTCAAGTGCAGGGAGTCACGCTATTAAAGTCACACTTACAATTCGACTAGAACCATCTGATGTTACAAGCCAAATGGAGATTAACTTTATTGACTTGCCAAAAACAAAAAAAATCCACGCAGATGGAGCGCATCCGGCCACCTCCACATGTGTGTATTGTAGTTCATGCAGGTTCACTGCATGATTTGAGTAAACATCTTTGGCCCCCCGTTTGGATATCAACAGCACTTCCAAACAGGGGGCCAAGGAAAGATGGACAGGGTGGTGCGATGCCCACAACGCTGCAATGTTTGTATTGTGTTTCCAACTGGCAGCAAATCAGAATGCCTCAGGGGACGCCGCTGACCCATCTGAACATGTTCTGGCCCATTTGCACCACAGCAGAGGCATAATATATAAAAATAAACTTCCTCTTATTGTCTGCTCCAGGAGTGGGAGGAGGTGAAACAGAGAGATGGAGTGGGATGAGATGCCTCAAAAAGTCACAAACAATTTATCTCCCACCTCCATTACAAAGACCCACCGCTACTCCCTACGGCCGGTGCTGCATCACAACTTCAATTAACTTGAGATATGTAGAGGGCTGCTCTCTCTGCAGAGGCATAATGGCTCTGGACAGGGGCGATTTCCTCCCCGTACCGTGTGGCTTTATGTTGAAGGCCCCCTGACGGAGAAGTTCGCAGATGGATGAGGCTGTGGTCCCTGTAGTGAGCGACTGGTTATTTATTCAGCTGGGTTTCACTGGTGTGTGCCATTCTGTCTAATTAGCAGCTGCTTGTTTAATGTAAGTGTCACACTCATGTGTGGATACTGTTCACAAGACACAAGATCAGTGTGGGAAACACTCTTATCACTGAATTCTACAGGATTCGTCATCTGGTGTTTTTCTTTTGTATGAGTGTGGAACCAGCCAGCCAAAGATAAAGGTGAGTGTCTACAACTATAAAGTTGCAGTCACATTTAACGGTGTTTGGTGGATTTGCAAAGACGAAATCTATTCATTAAAAAAGGAATCAGTGCAATCAGGAATTTTAGTGCAGGTTCACACACAACAGGTTGAGGTTGATCATGCAAAAATATATATCCAACTTTATTCGTATGCATTCATTCAGTGCACTCAGTAAATTGATAGCAAATTTCAATTGTCTGATTTTTTTTTTTTTTTTCAAAACATAACTATATTATTGCCCAGCTCTTTATTAGGGCTCAAGCCCTGAAAGGGCGAATGCCCTATTGTTTCCCTTAGGTTTTTTTGTTTGTTTGTTTTTTTCAACCTTTTGGGCACTTTTGGTTCACTTAACATGCTCAAAAACTGCATCACCAACTGGCAACAGGAAGTGTGTCACTTTCAAAATGCTTTGATAACAGCCTTTTAATTTGCACCCAATTCACTTCAAACCGTCAGAATAATGTCAAGACATGGCAGATGTAGACCTGTGAAAGGATTCTTGATATCTTAAATATTGTTGCCATGGCAACATATTAAACTTTTATAATATTCTTGGGTGTTTTTGAGACTCAGATTGCATGAAATTCAACATGCACATCAAAGCTGTCAGCCAGTAGACATGGGCAAAGCCTTAGAAATGGGTAGGGAGGAGAGGCTCTATAGCGCCACCTTATGACAAAAGTTGTGAGGTTAGTCTTACCTACAGTCACCAAACTCAGTAAATATATCATTCTCATTAAGCCGGACAACTTTCTAATTTACAGCCATTAGCTCTGACCAACAGGAAGTCAGATATTTTGGTTTGAATGTGGAGTTTTTTGAATAATCAGGCTCTGAGATTTTAAGTACTCCTCGTGGGAGATTTCTGCACTCGTCGCCACCAAACTTGGTCAACATGAAACAAAGACAATGATGCTAAATTGCAAACAATTATAGGATATCTAGAACAGTGTTGCATTGGTGAGGAATTAAATTAATGACCAAAAGAAAAACCAAAAAAAAAAAAAAACAGGGAAACAGGAAGTGTCTTATATCGTGTAAAATATTTGTTTGATTTAAATTAAATTAAGTTTGTATGTTGTCGGCTATGCACAGATTTCCTTAAGCCACCAGGTTGGCGGTGGTGCCGGGGCTTGGGCCCGTTATCACTGCTTGCAGCTATATTATAAAGTTGGATGTGGAAGCATATCCCAACTTTATCCACATGCATACAGTATACTAGGGTGATATTGTTAAGCGTACATTCAGTTTGGTATCATTTTTACTGTTTTCTGTCCCTTTGCTCCCTAGATAGTTCCCTTGGTTTTTAATTATTCCCATGCACCTGTTTCTGTTCAGCTGATTACCCTTCCTGTGTATTTAAGGCCTCAGTTCACTTTGTTCAGTTGTCCCGTATCATCTATGATTTATGTGGCTGTTATTCTGTTTCCTGAGTTTTTATTTCCTGAGATCTTATGGAATTATTATTGAACAGGGTTTGGTTTGTGCTCATCTTCAGGCGCTCATTACAGCCACCCAACATAATAGGTATATATACTATACAGCAAATCTCAACTGCTCGATTGCTTGTGTCCTCACAAAATGCAAACCATATAGCAGCTCTAATATGCTAAATGAGAAATAAGGCATGAAGATATTCATATATTATAAATATCAACATCATGATTTTATGTAAATCTGCACAATGTGCATTGTGAAAAGTGCTATATAAATAAATTTGACTTGAGTTGAAATCTTCTGGATATGGCCAGGGTCCCTCCTTCAGTGTCTAATGGGATGTTTTCACCTATTTTATTGTTCGATCAAAATCACAAAAACATGCAATATAGTTAAAGATAGTTCGTCAGCGGCGAACAGCAGAGGGATCCAATAACATCACACGTCCCACCCCAGCTAGTGAACAGAACACAGTTGAGGGTGCTCCAAAAACAGCTGAAGTTAGAAGAAGTTACAATGGAAGTGAGACTGACTGAAAATGCTGGTAAAAAAAAAAAAATCTGGGTACCAGTATAACGTCATGAACAGGAGAGGGAAGCCAGAAGAACTGCTTAATCAGTCTATCAAAACCGTCTTTAACAACACAGGTTAGTGCACTGCAGGGACTGTGCCCTGATCTTTTCGCTGCTTGATTTAATTTAGCAGGAATAGGACACCTAATAAGGGCTGCAGAGGTTTTTGCGCTATTATGTAGTTTGCATAACAAACAGAAAAATGGATATCCCTGTCACAAGGAGGATTACAGACCTGCCGGCTGTAGATCTGATATGTTTAAGATAACAAAACTGTCTCTGCTCTTGATGGATACATTTATTAGCTTTATTTAATCAAATAGTAGCACGTTATCTTCATCAATAATGAAGACAATGAGAAATTTAAGTGGTTTTATTTGACTGCATTCTTTTTAATTCAATTTGAACGTGCTCTGTCAGTGTCGATACTGCTGAACTCTCATTTGACTAATCTCTCACTGAGGCCTACAACACTACTGCAGAAATGCTCATTTGTATGTATTTGGCAGTCCAAAAGAGGGTAACATCCTCTTTTCATTGAGTTTGGCAAAGACCATGTCTACAGCAGAAGTTCCAGAGGCTCATGAAGTTAGCACGATTTGTGTTGATGCTCTTTGGAGATTTAGGCTGTGAATTACAGATTAAGTTCAACAATCAGACTCCAGAAGTAAACATCCCATTCATTTTCACCATAGAGCAACAGATATTTCAACCAAACACCCTTTGATACACACCATTCATAAGCTCCAAAATTATAAGCACTGATCTATTCACTGAACTATTCAGAATTATTCTGATTTCAAGAGACCCACCGTTACCATAGAAATGCAAATTGCGGCAAATCAGTGGCTGCACATTCCCATGAAGCATTGCAAATGACATAAGCCGGTCTTCTTACACTGTCAGACTACTTCTGTATTTATGCAATACTACATGATCAAACATGCTTGGTCATGCCACCCAAAACTAATTCTATTGTACATTTTATTAGCACTGAAAAAACTCGGAAAGATATGATGAACTTTTTTTTTTTTTTTTTTTTTTTTTAAATACAACTCATTGTTTACATCATTTACGTCTGTATAAGTGTATGAATCATTTTTTTCCCCATGGTCTAGAGTTAAGAAAGCGAAGAGATATTGTAATGTCAAATTGTAATTGTAGAAACGCATTTCTTAAAAATCACAATACATATCAATTTGGCACCCAAGTATGGTGATAGTATCGATCCGGGGGATAAGTGTATCGCCCCATCCATACAAAATACGCCATGCCATTTGCAGTGCATCATGGGATTATGAGTTCATTCATTCATGCACCTTTTTCTGATTATCATAAACACAAACTTTTCACTCAGAAATTGCTAGTAAATTTCACAAATTACAGTACAACAAAATGGCAAATAACACACTGAATTAACAGTGAAAATTTGAAGTAGAAAAACACTTTGGAATAATAGTCCAGATCACTAATTATCACAGTTAGTTCTTCTTTAGTGAAAAATAAATTTATCAAAATGTATTTGAAATACATTTATGTTACGCTAAGTATACTACAAATACATTTACATATTTATGTATACCTAATATAAATACCCTGCAATTGTATTTTTGGAATACTAAATTGGTTTACTTAAAAGTCTGCTAAATTGGAACAACTAACTTTGTATTTAATGCACTTTAATTGTGCAGAAGTTGTGCTGAGGTCCAACCAAAGTAAATAAAGTTTCATTATAAAATGTATACCAGTAAGTTTCAAGCGATATCTCATATGTTAATAGATTTATTGCATACTTAGTATGAAATGAATGTATTTTAAGTTTTTTGGTTTTCACTAGGTTAATCTCATTCAGTAATTATTGATTACCTAATAAGGAAACTATCTCAGCGATTAGTCTGCTATTTCTAACTGATTAGTTAATCTTGTTTCCATATTCGTTATTATTAATGTAATATTACTCATTTGTCCTGCATAGTTACCTATTAACAACAGAACATTATTCTAAAGTGTTACCAAAATACTTTATTTTAGGGTTCAATTCTCACGTTTAACTAGTTGCTTATTAGCTTGCATAATACTAGTATACTGGTTGTTTATTAGTACTTATAAAGCATTTATTAATGCCTTATTCTGCATGACTTTGTTCTACATCCCTTAATCCTACCCAATGCCTAAATTTAAATGCTACAAAAATGAAGTTAATTGAGGAAAAAGTTGTAGTTAATATACATGTTTGTTCCCTATACTGAATTGTTACCAATACTTTTAGAACCAAAGCATTGAAAAAGTCCACACCAGAAGACCGAGAGCGAAGGGTCGTGAAGGCGCCGTAATGCTCAGTATTCCCTGTAGTGTCTTTGACTGTGTTCAAGGCTAATCCAGCCGCAGCTAACCAAACAAACGGAGGCTGAGCAGGATCCGCTTAAGACCGACCTGCCGTGACTGAGAAGAACCTGCCGCAACATGTGAGGTTAACTGCTCCATGCATATTTCATGTCCACGGCCCGTGTTTGTTCTGTTGGGAGTCGGAGATGAAATCTTTAAGAGCGCGAGGCTGCGGTCTGGTCCGCGCGGATGGTTTGCTGTGTGTCCGTCTTGTCCGTACTGTGACAGTTTATTGATTTGGTGCTTATAAATGCAATCTGTTGCCTTTTCTGTTGGCCATTCCATCATTAGTGTTTAAATGGGATTTGGGGGTTTAGTTGGCCGTTATTCTAAATGTCCACTCGCGAAATCACTCATGACAGCCGAGACAGGACAGCCAACCTAATTCTTACTGACCGCACTAAACACGGATCAATAAAACGTACAACATTTGTTCTACTGCACAAAAACAACACTGCTGTTGAAAATGACAAAATATTTGCAGGGCCAATAACCAGGTCGGCACGTAAACACAATCTGGCTCTTGTGTCCCAGTTCAGTGAGTAACCTGAAGAAATTGTCTCTAATGATTTACCCTTTAACTTTGATGTATTTGAAACACACAAAGTTTGAACTGGGTCGTCCGGCACCCCGTGACTGTCTGGACGCCTATATTGACTGGCACAAACAAAATCACTGCTGGATTCATCTTAAAGTGGACCTATAATGCTCCTTTCACAAGATGTAATATCAGTCTCTTGTGTCTCCAGAATGTGTCTGTGAAGTTTCAGCTCAAGATCATTTATTATAGCTTGTAAAATTTGCCTCTATTTGGGTGTGAGCAAAAACACGCCGTTTTTGTGTGTGTCCCTTTAAATGCAAATGAGCTGCTGCTCCCGCCCCCTTTCCAGAAGAGGGCGGAGCTTAAACAGCTCAACAACAACAAAGCTGGAGAATCTCACGCAGCCAAAATGAGGATTGTCAGTAACTTCATCCATCTATTCACTCAAAATTCTGATGCTTCAGAAATAAACATGAATCGAGCTGTTTAATCCAAGTCTTCTGAAGAGACACGATCACTTTATATGACAAACAGATTTCATTTAGGTTTTTATTATTGGATTAAACGACTCGATTTATATTGATTTATTTATGAACGTTTATGAACTTTCAGTGAATGAATCTTTCAAATTTCATTAAAAATATATTCATTTGTGTTTTGAAGATGTTGGAAAGTCTTATGGGTTTGGAACGACATGAGGGTGATTAATTGATTTTGGATGAACTAAAACTTTAATTTCAACATTTTCTAATACATTATTAAAATCAAAAGTTCTATTATTTAATGAATCTGCGCTAACACTAAACAGTTCTATTTTTAATATCTAATGCAAATTCCGTAACATTTATTAGGGGCTTTATTGTGAGGTATCATCAAATAAATAAACAAACAAAATGAGTGGTGAAATACACAGAAGTCTGTAAAAAGACTGAGTGAGATTAACAGCAAGAGCATCAAAGCACCGACTCCTTCATCTTCATAACTGCTGCCACCGGGAAATGAAGAAAGAGGTATGCATGGGTTTGAAAAAGAGATCTCTCAAGAAGATGAACAACTTAATATCAGAAGTACAAGCACGCCTGCTTTTTATCTAAGGAAAGATACATCTTTGATCTGCTCTGCCTAGCCTGAAACAGCAGGAGTTCAAACATGGAATTAAGACTAGAGAAAACTACAGGAAGTCAAGGAATCCAAAACTGACCAATCTAGAACAATGAAACTCATGGACGCAGGAAGGCAGTTCTGAAAGTCACCAAGGCTGCATTTATTTGATCAAAAACACAGTAAAAAATGTGAAATATTATTACTCTTTAAAACAGCTGTTTTCTATGTGAATATATAGTAAAGTGTAATTTATATCCTGTGATCAAAGCTGAATTTTCAGCATCATTACTCCAGTCTTCAGTGTCACATGATCCTTCAGAAATCATTCTAATTTGCTGCTCAAGAAACAGTCAGCGTTATATTTTTGTGATACATTTTTCTTCAGGACTCTTTAGCGAACATTCAAAGCATTTATTTGAAATAGAAATGTCACTTTTGATCAATTTAATGCATTCTTGCTGAATAAAAGTATTCATTTAATAAAAACCCTACAGTATTGTATTTGTATTTAAATGAGTTTATTTGCGGTGTGACCAGGCCACTGACTTCTCTGTCAAATCAACCATTATTTCAGCCAGTAATGGTTTTCTACACCTTGATTTTGTTTGTTTTGGACTCCTGCCATGCTGTCAAAAATGACATTTTCAAAAGCAGTTATTTGAAGATTGTCCAGGAAGCGTGGAGTAATGTGAAAATTCACACTTGTCACCTTTGCTGCGAAATTAGCTCTGTCATAAGCACCTGTCAATTATTTCTGCGTTCACAGATAAACACAACAGCGATCTGCATGATTTTGAAGAACGGCTGCAACCAAGGCAAATCCACTCGTTCGTCTTTGGCTGGACGTGTGCAGTCATCTGAAGCCCTGCGCCCTTTGTTTCTCCTTCACTCTCATCTTATCTCCTCGCCTCCCTTATCAGCAGAGACAGTGGGTTAACAGTGTCTTTAGGAATTGGACACAGCCAATAGCAGTGTGTCGAGGTCTGGAGCTTGATCTCGGTGGAGTGATGCCAGCAAACCCTTCAGATAATCCACCAAACTCTAGGGCGCATGGTGTTTGTTCGAGCTTAAGTGTTGTGTACACTAGGGTGTCTATTACATGGGTCCCGTATGACACAGGAGAACGAGATAGAGGAATGCCAATTACTCGCTTGACTAGTCGCTGAGCACTAAGACATAAGAAGCAACGGCCGACCATAATTCAGAAAGAAACACTGTCAGGGTCAAAGTCAGTTACAATCTGGAGAATCGCTCGTCTAACTGCCGTTGTGTACAGCAGCCGCTCATAAGAGCACGAGAGCTGTAATAAAGAGAAGATCGGACTGACACGGCGAGCTATAAATGCCTCCCCTGAGAGCTCGTCGACGGACGGTGACAGGCGTGCAGGTTAGAGGCAGATCTGTGTCCATATCTGACAGAGAAACAGCCAGTGTGACAGCGGCTGTGGTCACAAATGTTCATGTTTGCTGTAAGAACATCAGTGTTTTAAGCTTAAATTTAGCATAAATTGGATGTCTGTACTTCAATTTTGGACGGTTGGATGGTTGAGGTTTGCTATTGGTGGATCTCATGTGAGTGACAGGTTGAATTGGTGGGCGGGGCAACCTGTCACTCACATGAGATCCACCAATGTCGCTGCAAAAAGGAGGGGATTAAAAATGAAAGAATTTTAAGGGCGTTTTCGCACCTGGCTCGTTTGAACTCGAATTCGCACCAAAACAATCGCTCCAAGATCGCCTGAACGGGGTGGTCTCCGCCTGATTGAAAACGAGTGGTTCGGTTGAGGTGAGAATGCAATTCGACCAACAAACCAAGCACTATCATAATTCATAATGGGAAATGTGTTACATGTATAAAAAGCAGCAGTGTCTGATTCTGTGAGTTTTTGCGGTTGAGAACCAAAGAGCTGATCTTGATCTTAACATGCTGTGTAATTACTCTTCTACGTGCATTTCAAGAATGCTGCCCTGACAAGGCCTTGATTCCTGCTCTAATTGCTTAATAATTATATAATCACGACAGCTACAGATAAAGCCACTAGAAGCTTGCAGAGCGAACTTGTCAATCTTGATGGATGATGCAGAGGAACGTAAACAGGTGAAACCAATAAGAGGACAGTTTTACTCACATGTGACTTGCATAAAGAAGAAAATGCAACATTGTAACAAATTAAGTTCCTGTTTCAGAGCAAAGCAAACGATCTGGAAATGCCCTAAAGTAATGGTGTGTACGGATGAATCATTTATCCACCTTATTCCTACGCCCCATGACGCTTTGCGTGAATTATGGGTGTAACTTCCGTTAAGCTGTAAACAATTAGTGAAAGGCTCGCTCTATGAATGCCGGTCACGAATTAGAAGTCTAAAATGAGAATTTTAAAGAGAAATGTCGGAGGATTTCGATATAAGAGAAGAGGAGCTTGAGTTTGTTGCACAGCGTGAGGCGTCTAAGCTTATGATACTCTTGTGGTGCAAGTTGACTTGAGCAGTATGTGCACGGTCGTCTGCCGGAAGCTAGTTATTTGATTATTTTATTATAAAGTTTTAAATATAGATATTTTCCTTACAAAAACCCATCGCTTCACTACAGAAGGCCTTTATTAACCCCCTGGAGCTGTGTGGATTATATTTATGTTGGATGGATGAACTAATGTCAAAGAACTAGCAGCGATGTAAGCTGACTGTGTTGTCGCCTTGCTTCGGCTGTGTCTCGGCCAAAAAGCTACACTCTAAAAAATGCTGGGTTAAAAACAACCCAAGTTGGGTTGAAAATGGACAAACCCAGCGATTGGGTTGTTTTAACCCAGCGGTTGGGTTAAATGTTTGCCCAACCTGCTGGGTAGTTTTATTTAAACCAACTATTGTTTAAAAATTGCTATATGGCTAGCTTAAAATGAACCCAAAATAGTTGGGAAATTAAAAACCAGATGCAATTAGAGGCAACAATAATAGACAAAAGGTGAATGTTTATTAATAAGCTTTAATATTTTATTAATATAAATTTAATAGTTTAATAGTTTATTAATATAAATTTATTAATAAGCAATTTAATAAATGTTTATAGTTTAATAATTATTCATTGAACATTAATAAATGTTCATTTCCAACTTACTTTGGGTTAATTTTAATTAAGCAATACAGTAATTTTTAAACAATAGTTGGTTTAAATAAAACTACCCAGTAGGTTGGGCAAACATTTAACCCTACCGCTGGGTTAAAACAACCCAATTGCTGGGTTTGTCCATTTTCAACCCAACTTGGGTTGTTTTTAACCCAGCATTTTTTAGAGTGTAAGCTTGAACACAACAAAAAGACTACATTCGGCCAGTGTTGGGCACGTAATTTTAAAAAAAGTAATTAGTTATAGTTACTAGTTACAGTTCTCACAAATAGTAACTGAGTTACATCATTATAAAAGTAACTAATTACCAGGGAAAGTAACTATTGCATTAAAAAAAAAAGAAAAAAAAAAGTCAAATAACTTAGATGCCCCCAATATTAAATATGTTAAATGAATGAAATGGACAATAACTAGAAAAAAATAAAAAAAAATAAAAAGATAAAAAAATAATATATATATATATGAATATATATGAATATATATATATATATAATTATAAAACATTATACACTAATCTACACTATTTTAACGTTGCTGTGGGACAATGTGAGAGACACCTATCAAATTCAATATATTATTGTAAATATTATCATTACTATGGAACAATAAAACACAATAGATGGTTTAGAACTTTCAATATTTATTGCACAGACCACAACTGGCCAACAAATAAGTCTAAAAATAAATGATGCTTGATCCGACTCAACTCATGATCCGCTCTTGTTGGCTACGTGTTGGTAGCCATTAAAGAAAACGTATTTAGTTTCATATTTATGATTAAATAGTACTATTTTAATGTTATTTTTTTTTATTTATTATTTTATGAAAAGTGAACAGCATGAGTAATATAAGATACATCATAAGATGTGCAATATATCGGGAGACATGGACTGGGTCAGACATGATTTTGACCACTTCATTAAGTTTTGTTTTGTAGAAAGCCTTTTTTTAAAGTGAATTTTGTTTTGTAACAATTGCATCTTAATTTTAATCAATGTTTAATCAACCAATTGCCTGGATTTAATAAATAAGAAGCAAATATAGCAGACAATATAATCATGACATGGAGGCGCCGGCGCGATCACTTGCAATGAACATCTTATAAGCTAAATGAACCAAAACTCAGCGTATAGATCTGCTAGCCTCACAGACATGAGAAATATATCTATAGAAAGCTTGAAATGTCTACTTTTAAATGAAACTTCAAAACAAAAAGAAAAAAATAGGCTACTCTCTGATTACGTAATCCGAATGAATGTGCATTCTCTCTTGAGGCGCGTCCACATGCGGAGATGATGAGAGTCAGTATGTCAACTTCATCTTTGTAGCTGACACTGATTCAGAAAACATTAGTTTATAAATAACCAATTAAAATGTCTCTTTGTTGTTTTTGTCACATTCATAATCATTAGGCCTACTTTTGCCGGTTCTTTATGGCAAGCTTTATGCATGCGCTTGAGTGATATATTACGTAAACGCTCATTATTGTGGTTTATTCTCTGCAGTATTTAAGAAATTAAATTAACATAAATGTGATTAGGCAACTAATGGCGTAAATGAACAACTACCAGTCAACTAGAAAAAAAAAAAACGTATTTATTTTATTTACGATCCAGCATGTTACAAAGGGTTTTCTGGTTTGAGCTTGTGCTCTGCTCACATGCTCTGACACACACACACACACACACACTCCGAGCATCGTACATTATTATCAGTTTAAAATTATATTTGTGTATGACTAAGCTCTACTATTTTAATCTATGTGTCCCACCCCAACACACACACACACACACACACACACACACACACACACACACACACAAAAGCAATTCGTTTGATTACTCGTTACTGAAAAAAGTAACGCAGTTAGTAACGCCGTTCATTTATAATGCAGTTATTCCCATCACTGTATCCGACTGTCAACTATCATGTGCATCCTGCGCCTGCGTGTAAGGAAGCAACTGTCTAAATCAGCAGGTATTAATAGTCTGTATTCATCATTCAAAAATAGGAAATGAAACTAGGACTGCAGATAAACAAACCCTAAAGCAGCGCTTGCTTACCATTTTGAGTATCAATCATGCTGATCACTTTCTTCATTACAGGCAGCTCATGTTGTTATGAAAATATTTGCATATTGCAGTGCTCAGGTAGCAGTCTTCTGTCTTCTTCTTTGTTCGCTTTCATCACTTTCATGTGCACTGACTCGTTGGCTAAACTGAACTGATCTCTCTTAACTAGCCCGACAGACGCTCACCGACGGCCGATTGTCGGCTCGGTGTATCACGGCCCTCAGTCTTCTGAAGGTTAATGGGATGACAGAAGGACATCAAACTTCACGGCAACCGGGCTTTAATGCATTGAGTCAAAATCAATGATAACGTGGATGAAACAACAATTACAGCCTTTTGAAGAGATGAAGGTCCACCAGGAAGCCAATTCAATTTCTTTCCAAATCCCTGCTGCATTTGTGTTCAGTGACTCCACAGGGAGGAGAGACTCTCACAAACCCCCACCACTCTCTCTGTTTATATCCACCTATCCTCTCCTCCGCTGGCCCACTCTGAAGCAAGAACAGAGGGCAAGGTACTGAAAAACAAGCTGGAAGCTCGGCAGTGTGTATTCCCTCGGTGATTTATTCAATTTGAGAAAATCTGAGAGAAGCGGCGAGAGCCGGTTCTCAGGGAAAGCATCCAGTGACAGCTCTTCTTCCCAGCATGACGACAGAACAAGCGAGAGGCACAATGACTGGGCAATTGATCACCGAGGGAGACGAAAAGAATTAAAATACACTCATAACATGACAAAAGGATGCTATAAAGGATGTCAACCTTCAGCATATACACATACAGTACAGTGTACTACACAAAACAATCAAGCTGAGTCTCTAATAAGGTTTTTTCGTGTTTTAATTGTTTGGAACAATGTTTGTTTACAATGAAATGATGATTATTGTTAAAGGCCGTAGTTAAAGATTCAGTTTTAATTCATGCTCATTACTCAGAGCCCAATTACACAGAGAAACTGAGACTATTTTCTTATAAAATACTTTCTCTTTCATTAGTGTAACCATCATTTTTCTGTTGTTTTATTAATGGTTTCTTCCCCAATACAAACAAATTGATTTGTTATAGACTAATTTTCTGCTTTGTGTAGATATTCTAACTTTGGGATTCAAAATACCCTTCCTTTATTGTTATTCCTTCATCTTCAGTAATAATCAACTCAATCACCTTCATTATAAAATCAGAACCTTGCTCAGGTTAGTTGTTTACCTGAAACAACTCACTGATCGATTACACTAAAATATACCTCCCATCTAGCTACAAATTTCCCTACATTGAAAAATATTGGTTCCCTTTCATGGGAACTGTCGACGCTACGTCATATGACGTGACATAGCGTCTTGTTCCCTTATCCAGGGAACCAGGGTTACACAAGTAACCTGAGACGTTTTCAACATTGAAAATAATCATAAATGTTTCTTGAGCAGCAAATCATCATATTAGAATGATTTCTGAAGGATCATGTGACACTGAAGACTGGAGTAATGATGCTGAAAATTCAGCCTTGATCACTGGATATAAATTACATTTTAACATATATTCACATAGAAAACAGCTGATTTACATTGAAAAAAAACATTTCACAATATTCCTGATTTTATTGTATTTTTGATCAAATAAATGCATCATTGGTGAGCAAAAGTTTTCAAATGTTGTCAAAAACATTAAAACTCTTACAGACCCCAAACT
The DNA here is from genome assembly GCF_018812025.1 of Megalobrama amblycephala. Classification (NCBI taxonomy): domain Eukaryota; kingdom Metazoa; phylum Chordata; class Actinopteri; order Cypriniformes; family Xenocyprididae; genus Megalobrama; species Megalobrama amblycephala. The sequence continues at coordinate 42,883,761 of NC_063047.1, forward strand.
TCTAGTGACAATAAATAACTGTTGATATTTTGTGTAGACTCGACCCACATATTTAGGATTTGGCTCAGAATCGGACATTGAAAAACTCATATTTGTTGAACAATACTATGAATATGGCCCTGTGTTTTGTGTCTTAGATGGAAAAATATGATTTCTTGAGAGAGGTAACCTGGCACAGTTTTCTGACCTACAAACAAATGTTTTCAAAATCACACTTACATCACATGTGACATTATTTATGTAACGCATTCATCCCGCCCCGGTGTCTACTGGCCACTGTTATACTTCAGTTAAATGTGGATCAGCTCCAAACTTCTAAATTTCTAAACACCTTGAAAAAGAACACTGGCAAAAAAAAAAGGTCATGAGTGTTAAATGTATTTGTGTGTAATAGGTTGCGGTCATGAATGGCTGAACGCTCCTCTTTATAGAGGCACTCTGTCCCACTTTCCTTTCTTGTGCTTGACAGTGAAGGTCCTTCAACATGGATGGTAAGGACACCGAGAACAATACGTATGCTAATGATGTACAGTAAAATAATGGTAATTTATGGATTCACTTGACTAAGTCTGACCCAGACTGTAATGATACAGTTAAAGAGACACTTCTTGACAAATGATCATGGCTGATGTTGTGCATTTCTGAACGGCAATATGTCCATGGGGGAATCTCACCAAAACAGGTCTATGTGACATTTCACCCCAAAATCAAAGCAAAATAAATAGATTTGCATGACATTTAGTCACTCTGGTGTTGTTCTAATGCCGTATGCCTTTCTTTCTTTTCAGACCACAAAAGGAGAATTTTTTAAAAATGTGCCACTTGCATTTGTCCATATAATGGCACTGAATAGCAAAAAGCTTCCTTTTAAATTCAGTTGTCTAGGGTAAATATACTTTAAAAGCTTGAAGGACATTTTATCAAATTTGTGACTGATTGTCTTAAGTGTCGTGCCAACAAAACAATGGGCCGCAGCAGATACTGGCCCACTGCCTCCTGCTCTGTCACAATCAACATCCATCAGCGCTGTGCCAAGTCAATCCATAAACGCTCGGCAGAGCGGCTGTCAATGAGAACACAGATAAACTGTAATCAGGAAACACTTTCGGCCTCCTTAGTGTCAGTAACTATGGCAACATCACAATCAGAAAGGAAAAGATTTTTATTGCAAGTGCTAATCGTAGGAGAAAGAAAATGACATAAATAATTAATTTTATAAATATATGAAGTAGAGATGCACCGATGTATTGGCCAGCAATCAGTATCGGCTGATAATAATAGCTTTTATCACTATCGGACTTCGGCCGATTGTTTAAAAACAGCAGATGATCAGAGGCGATTATATCCTGTCAATCAAAAGAGTGTGGAAAACCATGTCAGACTGCAACTTCAATACTGTGTGTGAAGAAAATCTCTCGTGTTACACATTAACAGTTAAAAAATAACGACATTAAAGCTTAGTCTTTTTGACCCTAAGAATGACCCTTAGTTCAAGCCAGGGTTGCCAGGTCTGTGCTTTTTTTGCTACATCAAACATCATTTGTAGCGCCTCCCATCCAAATATCACAAAGAGCTTTGTGTTTTTTTACTTTTGTTGAGAAACAAAGTCTCAGTTATCAAATTCTGTCCATTTTATTATGAAATTCAAACAATAAATGGTGGATCGCGAGTCTTTTCTTCACTCAAAAAAATAACTCTTTGAACGAACATAAAAAAATCATGGAAAGGATTTCCACATGATTAAGTTGCTTTATTTCAGCATTATGCAATTCTGTTATTCCAATTTAATGTACTTACGTTGGGTCAACTTAATTTATTAAGGTTGATTCAACTTATTTACTATGGTTGGGCACAGCTTAATTTAATAATGTCAGCCCAACTAATTTGCAATGTTTTGGAAAATAAATAAAAAGCAATAAATAAATAAAAAATAAATGTTTTCATATACATTGATTTTTACAATTAATTCTTCTTGTGTAATTTTGTGATTTACATAACTTTTGTGATGTTCTGTGATAGAGATCTAGATGTGATACTGGATTCATCCTAAATTGCCTTAACCAAAAACATTGTAAAGCCTAAATTGATCATAAGTCCATTGGTGGCAATGGTTTTACAATCAACATAGGCTTACAATGCTTTTGGGAGATGCAACCCAGAGCACTACCACAGTCATTACTTTCTTATTAAAGTCATTTGAAAGTTTGTTAGCAGGTCCTCAACCCAAGCACAAGTGCAACAATTCACCACAATGGTAATCCTAAAACTATTAATTAACAGAAACTTTTAAATACCAACATAATAGAACAGTAAACTGCTTAAAATAACACTTTATTTCAACATTTACACTCCTAGTTCAGCCCCTTTGCAAAGCGTGATGGGAAGTGAAAATCCTGTTTGATTGAGTCCTGGTTGGGTTTACTTGATTGAAACATGTTATTCCAATATGAAAACATCAAGTTAAGTCAAAGAGTAATCGTTTCAAGTCAATTTAACATGAATCAAACACATTTAAAGCTGATACAATGGTGTTGAATCAAAATCAATTGTTTAAATAAAGTGAACAGCATCAAAAACATTTTTTTTTTGAGTGTTCCACATTAATACATGTCGAAAAACATGCATGAACATCAGAAGGTTTGTTGAAAGATACAGTACAACTTACCGGAATGTATCATGTCTCATGCAATCCCTTAAACAGTGTTTCAACCGCAAGAGACGTCAATAAAAAAGCTTGTGAACAATATGTCACATTACGTCACATTCCCCTCAGTTTTCCGGTGTTCACAGTTCCTTAGTTAGTTATAAAAAAACACTAGAGAGGAGCCTATTTACTGTTAATTATATGTTTGAATAAATGCTTATGAAAACTACCTTATGTGCAACTGAGTTTTAAACATTTGAGTTTTTGAGTGTAATTATTATATCTGAAAATAAATAGCAGCTAAATATAATACCTGTGTTGTTAATTGTAACCTCTAATATTATAGTAGTGTACCAAATGAAAGGATCCCTGTATAGTTTGAATAACTGGCTATCGGCAAAGAAATTTAGTATTGGTGCATCTCTAATATGAAGATAAATAATAAGATGCAGTCAAAAGCGTGTTTTAATGTTAACTAAAACTATTAAAAACAGATTTATTTATTTATTTGAAATAAAGGTGGAATAAAATAAAATATAACTATTAGATGAAAGACTTTAGAAATTTAGCGATGTTGCTGAAATAAGATTCTGTAAGTTTAACTTAAAACTAAAATTTTATAAAATAAATACATGACAAACTCACATAACAAAATACTTGACAATTAAAAATACAAATAAAATTATAAATAATCAAATACTGTAAATACTAATATAATAATACAGTTGTAAGAGTGAATATTTCAGTTATTGTTATGAGTGATCCGTTGCTTCATTTGATATTTTCATGCAAGTCTTTTCTCTCCTTCAGTTCTTTCCATATACTTTTCTCTTTATTGTCTTCAAACAGATGGGAGAGGCTCTCGGGACGGGACTAAACATCTCCAAAAAGAAAGCAAAGAGGTAAAACAACTGGACACCGCTCTTGTTTTGTCTTTCAACCTCTTACTTCCAGAAACTATTTGATTTTTTCTCCAGGGTTTTTGTTCTTTTAAAAATGAATGGCTTGATCTTTCCTTTCATGCAGAACCTTCTAAAACACTTTTAAAAATAATGAATATGATTGTGTTGTAATTTAAGGAAATATTTCTATAAAGGGGCAAAGCAGGTGTTCAGAAATAACAAAGTTTGTAGTTTTTCAAGTTCGAAAGCACTTGTTCTGCATTATTTAGGTTCGAGATTTTTCCTTTACTTTTATAGCTTCAGATATTATCCCATTCATGTTACTTTAAATTCAAAGTCTCACACATCGTAAAATGCTTCACAGTTAAATTACACCAGCAGTTAGAAGACCAGAATACAAATGTGATTACAACACAGATTTACATTAACACGTATGCTAATACTTGCTCATGAATATTTTTCATCTCTCTCTCTTTCACACACACATGACCGGATGACTTAAAGATGAGTCTTTCCATATGTTCTGCCCATTTTTAGCATATCAGAAGGAAATATACATGAACACAGAACAGAACTGCACTCTCAGATGAGTTTGTGAGGTGTTTTTGAAGAGCTTCTTTCACTTGAAGAGCTCACTTTTCCTATCCACATTCTGTGAAGTAAATACTCCAGAAAACATATATATATATATATATATATTTTTTTTTTTTTTTTTTTTTTTTTTTTTTTTTTTCTGTGATGGCAAAGCTGAATTTTCAGCTCATATTTTCATATTTTTTATGGAAACTGTGACTTTTTTCAGGATTTTTTTTTTTTTTTTTTTTTTTTTTTTGATGAATAGAAGGTTCAAAGGAGCATCTATTATTTGAAATAGAAACCCCCATGGCATCCATAAACATAATGGACTTAATTAATCTAATATGAACACGTATAGAGTACAGTATGATGGAGATGTACAGTCCTGTACAGTAGGCATGACCCAGCTGCTGGTTTTTTTGGCTGTAGCTGCTCTTGTTCTGTTCTGCCTGCTATCTATAACCTCTCTTGCCACAGGCCGGATGAAATATGAATGTATCTTTGCGGTGTGTATGCGAGCCGCGGCTCTGAGGGTCTCACACTGATAACATACAGAGCTGCAGGACGCGGGACTCTGCAGCTAAATTGGCTCTTAATGCAGATTTCGCCCTGAATCACTCCCTGAAGAATAAGCATCAACTCGATACACACAGAGTGAGAATTGTAATGGAAAGAGGGTCGGTTTGGAAAGCTTTTCTTAAGAATGAGTGACAAAGACATACTGGCCTTTTATAAATATAATCGTTTCACTAGTGTCACATGACTCTCTCAAGCAGCAGCCATCAAGAACACTAAGAGTGATGCTATATCATCATTTGTGTATATATTTATGGGGCCAGATTCACAGCACAAGACCCGTCAAACGATTATGGCCTCATTTAACTTCCTGACATGAAGATTGTTTTGCTCCAGGTGATTTTCAACTGGTTTTGCTTCATTACCGAGATTTAAGTGGCGACTCAAAACAATGCTGAACCTGTACTGAATGTCATCTGGGTCATATTTTCATTTTTAAAGGGAACCCTTGGTTTTAAGACTTGCATGGCATAATATAACATAAATGATGTCTGTTACTGAAATATGTAATAGAAAACCAAAGCAAGATTTACGTTATTTAAAAAAATCCATGACATATTGGGACAATGGGGGGCACAATTTTGTGCACGAGATATCTGTGATCGCATAAAACAGCAGCATCTTCTCAGCACGTTTAAATGTGTGTAATGCATTCAGGTGATCAGACAATTTTAACAGTCATTGCACAGCTTCAATGTTTTCATCCTCACTAATTTTGCGCTCTGGCTCAAAGTCGTGTTTTAAAATCGTGTTTTAAAAGGAACCCCATGGATATTAAGACTTGTATGCATTACTAGATCACCGTTGCACCAAAACATACAGATGAAAAAGTATCAAAGTCATCAGGGCTAAAGAGAAGTGAACAAAGACGCAGATCTTTAGGGAGTTTTATTCATCCACATTCTTCACAACTTCCCATTCTGTTCTCCTCTTATCGCTAGTAAAGCAGTAAAGACTTACATGGTGTCATGATCACAGTCTGCTCCTGTCAGTTCCCGGACTACACTTCCCACAATCCTCCCTGCCAGTCACATGTTCACTCCACACCTATCACCTGTCGCCACATACAGCCATGCACACACTCCTCACTAATCACCACACCCAGCTGCAGCTTGTTACCTGGACTATAAAAGGACTCTCACTCACACCATCCGATGGCGAAGTCTTGATTACCCTGTGTGTCAATTCTAAGCGTTTCCCTGTGTTTATCCTGTTTCCCTGTCTGTTCCTGTTCCTGCCTTTGACCCTTGCCTTGCCATCCTGTTCTGTGAATGTTATCTGCCTGCCTCGATCTACTGCCTGTACCCTGACTACGATTCTGCCTAGCCCTTGCTGTTCCTGTTTGCCCCTGCTTAGACCCTGCCTGTACGACCACGCTTACCACTGTAAATAAAAGCTTGCATATGGATCTTACCATGAGTCCCGCTACGTTACAGAAGACTTCGCCACCACCACGATCCAGCAGCTTTCTGATGAACACTGGTCTGGTAGGAACTTTGCATTTTTGTTATTAGAGCTCAAGCAGGGCTCACGATTGCTGGAGAATTACATTGAGGAATACTTGGACATTGCATATTGTTCAGACCTGCCGGACTGTGTGCTCATAGACTTTTTCTGTGAAGGCGTTAATCAGCCACTCAAGTCACAGCTGATTCGTGAGGGACCCCGTTCTTCACTTAGTCGTTTTCTGGATTATGCTCTATTGACTGTTGGTTCTCTGTTTACTGTGGGTGTCGCGGAGGAACGCGATTCCTCGTCTGGTTGTGTAATGGCCGCCGCGCCAGTTGACACTCACAAAATGGCGGTTACCACAATAACAGAGCCAAGTCACGTCTTCGCTGATCGCCCAGAGCCACGTCACGCCTTCGCTGATCGCCCAGAGCAACGGCACGTCTCCGCTGATCGCCCAGAGCAACGTCACGTCTCCGCTGATCGCCCAGAGCAACGTCACGTCTCCGCTGATCGCCCAGAGCAACGTCACGTCTCCGCTGATCGCCCAGAGCAACGTCACGTCTCTAGATCAGTCAGGGAGCGGAGAGGGTTGCGTTCCAGCATGAATGATCCTCCAATGACTACAGCACGAGCGGCTGGCATTCCGAAAGCCGGCCGCTTCGCTCTCAAGCCCGGCGGCCGCTTCGCACTCAAGCCCGTCTGTTTCAACGCTCTCAAATTCGTCTGTTTCAACGCTCTCAAGTTCGTCTGTTTCAACGCTCTCAAGTTCGTCTATTGCAACGCTCTCAAGTTCGCCGGTTGCTATGGACTCATGTTCGCCGGGTGCAACGCAGTCAAGTTCACCGGTTGCGACGCACTCAAACGCCCTGGACGCGATGGACAAGATGGCTGCTTTGCCAGTGCCTACGGGCAAGATGGCCGCCCCTTCGGTGCTCGCGGAGGTAGGGGGTGTTCCAGCCATTGAGTCCGCTCCAGGACCCGCTTCAGTCAGTAAGTCCGCTCCAGAATCCGCTCCAGCCAGTGAGTCTGCTCCAGTCCCGCATGCGCTTCCTGTCAGTCCCGTCATGGCCAGAAGGACTGTGTTCGCGTTCTATGTTCTGGCTGTTTTGCGGGCCTGGAGAATGCACTCAGGCTCCTTTGACCATGGACCAGTCTGTCAGTCCGAGCCCGCTGCCGTCCCGGAGCAGCCCGAGCCCGCTGCCGTCCCGGAGCAGCCCGAGCCCGCTGCCGTCCCGGAGCAGCCCGAGCCCGCTGCCGTCCCGGAGCAGCCCGAGCCCGCTGCCGTCCCGGAGCAGCCCGAGCCCGCTGCCGTCCCGGAGCAGCCCGAGCCCGCTGCCGTCCCGGAGCAGCCCGAGCCCGCTGCCGTCCCGGAGCTGTCCGCTCTCCCTGACACGGCCACGGAGGCCGTCACCGAGCTGCCCGCTCTCCCTGACACGGCCACGGAGGCCGTCACCGAGCTGCCCGCTCTCCCTGACACGGCCACGGAGGCCGTCACCGAGCTGCCCGCTCTCCCTGACACGGCCACGGAGGCCGTCACCGAGCTGCCCGCTCTCCCTGACACGGCCACGGAGGCCGTCACCGAGCTGCCCGCTCTCCCTGACACGGCCACGGAGGCCGTCACCGAGCTGCCCGCTCTCCCTGATACGGCCACAGAGCACCCCTGGTCGGCCCTGACACCACCGCCCAGGCCATTTGTCCTGCCGCTGCCGCTCAGGCCATCTGCCCTGCTGGCGCCACCCGAGCTCCTTGCCCATGAACCCGCCAATGCCTCCGTTGATTTCCCCAAGAACTTTTTGGGGGGGGGCAGTATACCTAGGGTGGGGAGCTTGTGGGTGGGGACCTTGCTCGATCACTGCCGGCATGGGCCTTTGAACTGTTATGGCCACTAATGGACTCTGACCCGCTGGGGTCATCTATGGACTCTGTCCCGCAGTGGCCGTCCAAACCATCTGACCTGCCGTGGTTGCCCGAACCACCTGACCTGCCGTGGCTGCCCAAGCTACCTGACCTGCCGTGGTTGCCCGAACCACCTGACCTGCCGTGGCTGCCCAAACCACCTGACCTGCCGTGGCTGCCCAAGCCACCTGAACTGCCGTGGCTGCCCAAGCCACCTGACCTGCCGTGGCTGCCCAAGCCACCTGACCTGCCGTGGCTGCCCAAGCCACCTGACCTGCCGTGGCTGCCCAAGCCACCTGACCTGCCGTGGCTCTCCGTGGCACCTGACCCACCATGGCTGCCCGTGGCACCTGACCCGCCATGGTGGCCGAGTTCCTGGAACCTGCATTGGGGACCCTGTTCATGTCTGCATACCAGTCCCCAATGCACCCACCCCCCTCCCTAGCTGTTCCGTTTACGTCGCGAGGACGCGCCTTCCGGGAGGGGGGCATTATGTCATGATCACAGTCTGCTCCTGTCAGTTCCCGGACTACACTTCCCACAATCCTCCCTGCCAGTCACATGTTCACTCCACACCTATCACCTGTCGCCACATACAGCCATGCACACACTCCTCACTAATCACCACACCCAGCTGCAGCTTGTTACCTGGACTATAAAAGGACTCTCACTCACACCATCCGATGGCGAAGTCTTGATTACCCTGTGTGTCAATTCTAAGCGTTTCCCTGTGTTTATCCTGTTTCCCTGTCTGTTCCTGTTCCTGCCTTTGACCCTTGCCTTGCCATCCTGTTCTGTGAATGTTATCTGCCTGCCTCGATCTACTGCCTGTACCCTGACTACGATTCTGCCTAGCCCTTGCTGTTCCTGTTTGCCCCTGCTTAGACCCTGCCTGTACGACCACGCTTACCACTGTAAATAAAAGCTTGCATATGGATCTTACCATGAGTCCCGCTACGTTACACATGGCTTCTCTTGTTGCCCTTTGACTGAAAATTATAATTAAAAGCTGCACAATGTGGCATCGTATATTATATTCAGTTGTGTTGCGTTGCGGTAAAAATATCATCAGGGCAGTGTCAGTAGATCACCGAGTGCAACCAATTGACGTCATCGACAGAGAACGCACTGTGCACCTAAACAATGGATTTTTTAAATAACGTACATTTTTCATGGGTTTTCTACTACATATTTCAGTAAAAGACATCATTTACGTTATATTAAGTGGTTTTTACTTTAACCTGCATAATGTTTTTGTGGTTTACACAACCTGTGCATGCTATCATCTGTATAATCTGACTATGCGACAGAAATTCAACATCAAACTAGATTAAAAAGTTTGAAGACAAACTTTTAGTTGGCTTGAAAAAGCCTAGCTAGAAAGTTTGAAGTAGTTTTAAAAATTTGAAGTTTGAAAGTTTGAAGTTTGAAAGTTTGAAGTTTGAAAGTTTGAAGTTTGAAAGTTTTAGTTTAGTAGTTTTGATAGATAGATAGATAGATAGATAGATAGATAGATAGATAGATAGATAGATAGATAGATAGATAGATAGATAGATAGATAGATAGATAGATAGATAGATAGATAGATAGATAGATAGATAGAGTCTCAAGGCTAGGGTACTCAAGGTGGTTGCTAGGGTTTTACTATACGGTTGCTAGGGTACACAAGGTCGTTGCTAGGGTGTTGCTATGCGGTTGCTAGGGAACTCGGGGTGGTTGCTAAGGTGTTGCTATGTGGTTGCTAGGGTATTCTGAGTGGTTTCTAAGGTGTTGCTATGCAGTTGCTAAGTTGTTTTGGGTGGTTGCTATGAGATAGACAGATAGATAGATAGATAGATAGATAGATAGATAGATAGATAGATAGATAGATAGATAGATAGATAGATAGATAGATAGATAGATAGATAGATAGATAGATAGATAGATAGATAGATAGATAGATAGATAGATAGATAGATAGATAGATAGATAGATAGATAGATAGATAGATAGATAGATAGATAGATAGATAGATAGATAGATAGATAGATAGATAGATAGATAGATAGATAGATAGATAGATAGATAGATAGATAGATAGATAGATAGATAGATAGATAGATAGATAGATAGATAGATAGAGTCTCAAGGCTAGGGTACTCAAGGTGGTTGCTAGGGTTTTACTATACGGTTGCTAGGGTACACAAGGTCGTTGCTAGGGTGTTGCTATGCGGTTGCTAGGGAACTCGGGGTGGTTGCTAAGGTGTTGCTATGTGGTTGCTAGGGTATTCTGAGTGGTTTCTAAGGTGTTGCTATGCAGTTGCTAAGTTGTTTTGGGTGGTTGCTATGAGATAGACAGATAGATAGATAGATAGATAGATAGATAGATAGATAGATAGATAGATAGATAGATAGATAGATAGATAGATAGATAGATAGATAGATAGATAGATAGATAGATAGATAGATAGATAGATAGATAGATAGATAGATAGATAGATAGATAGATAGATAGATAGATAGATAGATAGATAGATAGATAGATAGATAGATAGATAGATAGATAGATAGATAGATAGATAGATAGATAGATAGATAGATAGATAGATAGATAGATAGATAGATAGATAGATAGATAGATAGATAGATAGATAGATAGATAGATAGATAGATAGATAGATAGATAGATAGATAGATAGAGTCTCAAGGCTAGGGTACTCAAGGTGGTTGCTAGGGTTTTACTATACGGTTGCTAGGGTACACAAGGTCGTTGCTAGGGTGTTGCTATGCGGTTGCTAGGGAACTCGGGGTGGTTGCTAAGGTGTTGCTATGTGGTTGCTAGGGTATTCTGAGTGGTTTCTAAGGTGTTGCTATGCAGTTGCTAAGTTGTTTTGGGTGGTTGCTATGAGATAGACAGATAGATAGATAGATAGATAGATAGATAGATAGATAGATAGATAGATAGATAGATAGATAGATAGATAGATAGATAGATAGATAGATAGATAGATAGATAGATAGATAGATAGATAGATAGATAGATAGATAGATAGATAGATAGATAGATAGATAGATAGATAGATAGATAGATAGATAGATAGATAGATAGATAGATAGATAGATAGATAGATAGATAGATAGATAGATAGATCGATCGATCGATCGATCGATCGATCGATCGATCTATTACTATTACTATTAAATTCCGAGCTTTAATAGTCATTTTTAGGAAAACCGTAAGTCGGATCAGTTAGAAAAGATATAGCAACCCGAGTCAGAACAGTTTGAAGGTTTGACCCAAGTTTGGAGTGTGTAGAGTTAAAGCTCTAGGAGGAGTTAGAGTTGGAAATTTTAGTCTCAGAAGAAAATAGCATAACAGTAAGTTGGCTTTTTCAAGCCAACTTAATTACACATCCGTAAAGAAAAAAATACAGTCATCAAAGCAAAAGGAAAAATATGCGAAGTGCTTTCTCCTTTTAAAAGACTTCAACCCTGTTTATTTTGCAGTCCTACCTCAATGAGATTCTCAAGCATGATTAGATGTTTAGTTGATCAGTTGTACATCAAATATGGTAAACAGAAGCTCAAACTTCAAACCTCTGTTTCCCAAAATTAAATCTGCTCATCAAATAAAGTGATGACTTTGATTAGACTGCTCAGATTACTTTTATGATGTTTGAAGCTTGGAAATTTGGTTGTGTGGACTTTTAATGGATGGACAAAAAACGTGAGAATTTACACTCAACCTCAACCTTATTTCATTATTGTACAAGTACATGTTTATCTATATTGCTTAATTTCAGTCAGGCGTGGGTAAAATGATGAAGGAAAATGAGTTTAATTTGGCACCAGGAATGAATGAAGCTGTTATACCGTCACATTAAGAAGCATTAAATAAATGTGATGGGAATTAACATATTTGATAAATCTCATTGAGAATACAATAAAATCTCCCTATTAATTCCATCAATTCAATACTCCATTAACCTAAAAGGATTCGTAAGATCTGTCCTTTTCCAAGTTGCTCATTGAAGTATCATTAGTTTCATTGCACTGCTGTTCATTTTCTCATCCTGCAGTACAAATATCTCAACCCAGAGCATCACGTCCTCACGTTATACGATCATCCATCAACGCCTCTGCTATTTTAACTACAGTACATGTGCTGGCATCTCTTAACGCAAAAAAACAAAACAAAAACATGACATACAGAAAGTGAGCCAGCTTGACGAGGAGGAGATAATTACATGAAGGCCATTAACGGATCTCGTCTTGTGAAGAGGATCCATCAAGGGTAATCAGTGCTGTCGTCACATTAAATGAACGAGGCCAGAAGACAAAATTACAATCACACTTTAGAATATGCTTCTGTGGACTCTAAAAGTCAGTGAGATATTTGTTAGATGGGATTTCTTGAAACTAATAATTTTTTAAAAACCAAGGCCACTGAAACGGTATGCAATCTCTTCAATGACTCAATAGAAATAAACCTCCAGAAAGCTCAGTTCAGGCCATTAGCAGTTTGCAGAAGGCCAGCGGTGTAAGCCTCTTTCCTTCTCAGTGACTCTCAAAGGGTAATGAAGCCAGAGACCTTTTTGCATCTGGAAAAATCACACAGATGAAAACTGACAGGCCAAGCCGATCGATCCGGCCAGGTTAGTTCTCTTGGGAAGATCCTAATGGAGTTTGAGCACAGCCAAACAGTCGTGTGGAGACGGAAGCTCCTGAGACTTTACATGCATGTTGGATACATTGCAGATTTTTTTTCTCCATATTTTTGACATAAATGTGCGCTCTCAAAAACACTCCCTAAAGCCAAGTATGTTTGCCATAACCTTTAAACGTGATGTGTTTACTGAGTATTCCATTGATGCAAATCATGCAGTCTTAAGAGATCTGAGAACGATTTTAACAAAGTCACCATGAAGCCAAAACTGACTTTTTTATGGGATATTGCAGTGTTTATTATAAATAATTTATTGGTGCACATCATTATTGTTTTTAATTCATGTTCCTCATAATCTTGAATCAGAATATCTTGCAGCATCTCTTCTCTTCTCTGATGATGAGGGCGGGGCAACCTGTCACTCACATGAGATCCACCAATAGCAAACCACAACCATCCAATCAATTCCCCACAGACAAAATCAAGCCCCGCCCTACATTTGTTCTTGTTCCAGAAGTCGTCTATATCACTCAGATACATGACTGTAAACCCTAATGCTCAAAAAACTTAATTGGTTTGAGTAGGACAAATTTGGGAAACAAAAGGGAGAGTAAATGCTTTTTTTTTCAGTGAATCAAATAACTCATTTGATTTGCAAGAACTTAAATAAAAAGTTAATTAACTAAAAAAATTATTTTAATTTCTATCAAAATGTATGAGTTAGCTAACTCAGTACATCAAGTTAGAAGCAATTAACATGCATGAGTACTGCAAACTCAAAACTTGATAGTTCTGCTTACTTAAAATTGGGAACATTATAACTAAAAAAAAAAATGATGCAACTGATTACCTCAATTTATTTTGAGTTAGCCCAAGTTATTCGGGTTTACAGAGTAGGAAAGAAAAAACAATCACAACTTTTGTTTAATGCCACATAAAGAGCATAGCTGATTATTTACTGATCAAGTTAGCACAATGCTATTAATATGTTTGGCATCTACCAGTCGTTCAGGCTCACAGACCAGATAAACCAACTTGAAACCCATGAAAGCCATGAAAGTGTTGGTGTTTTTTTTTTTTTTTTTTTTTTTTTGCTTTTTTTAAAAAAGCAGTCATAATCTTTGGTATACAATACAATAGTATAACCTAATATGCAAAAGAAGACATTAAATAATAACATTTGCATAATCTGGTTCATTTCCACGCTTACACATATCAGTAACTAGTGAAATGGTGCCGTGCCATGAACCTGCTGATATTGTTCCCCACAAAAACTTATTGGGAAATTATTAGGCAAAATAATGCATTTTTAATTACATTGTACTATTTTTTTTTTTTTTTTTTTGTTTAGGGCTGGCATTTAGGGTAATGAATTGGAATATTTAAATGAAAGTAAAAATGAAAGTAAAAAACAAACAAATAAATAAATAAATAAATAAATACAAATAATAATAATAATAATAATAATAATAATAAAAGGCATTTCATTGATCATATCTGTCAAATTGTAATTATAACATGTTTCTATATTATTTAGAAATGCAAATTTACAAAAAAAAAAAAAAAAGAAAATGCATATGAAAACAACATGCTAATTTATCATGCAACTACTACATACAGTCAAAAGAGAGCATCTGTATATTGCATATCCTGAGTTTCAGCTTGTCACTCACAACTGATTTATTTGGCAAATATGTAATTTCATAAAACATGCAAACCCCAACAAACCCCAAAATCGCACAGACCTGAACACGTAAAGAAGGTAACGTTTTTTGCGGGGAAAAATATCAGCAGGTTCATGGCATGCCGGCACTTCAGTAATTACGAACACATGTAAGGGCGGAAATGAACCAGAAAAGACATTATGCAAATGTAATTATTATGGCTGAGCAATTCATCAGAGCGGCAGATAATTCAGTTAATGGAATGTGCCATAAATTAGAGTGATTTCCCCTGAATGGTGCGCTGAGTGAAGGGGTCTGTCGAGGTGATGCCATGATGGTCTGTCCAGCGTGAGCGGCTGGCTGATGTCCTGTGAACCATTATTGAAATTTGCCTGCAAAAAAAAACTCACACAACTTTGACTGGCCACTTTCACACGTTAATGACATCTAATTGGTGTTCAGAAACTTGGATGCAGGACGAGGATAACGTTCTTATGAAAACGTTATTTTAGAATGTTCGACACTTAAATGTTTCCATTTTGAAGATTCCATTTTATAATTCTGAGAACATTATCTGAACGTTACTTTTGAAAGTTCTCTGAATGTTCTCAAATTTCAATTAAAACATTCCATGACTGATGTTTAAATAACGGTTTTGTTCTAATGTTTTGAGATCATTATTAAAGCCCAGATTACTTTGAACAAATGTTCTATTACGTTGAGACAACCTTTCCGGAACGTTGGCCAAAGTTCCAAGAATGTACTTGTAGAGGATATACTATTATTAATGAATAATTGCAGGAAATTTCATCAGTGAATGTTTGTGTGAGAGTTGAAGCGGTTGGTTTGAAGACAGCAGAAGGGATTTCTGTGGGAAATTTTAACAGCCAAATGTTTCTTCCTTCACCTACTTGACATTTTCACATTTGCCTGCAGCCGCTGGGGAGCTTCAGTTCAGTCAGAGATCAGGGATGTTCTGAGGGGATTTTAATTTTCGCCTTCACCTTGTCTTTGACTGGACGTCCCCGGCAGCGTCCATCACTAACTGAGACACAGTCCATCTGCTAACACCACAGTGTGAGACTGTCTCAATATTCTCATTATAAAAGCTGAGGAGAGACTCCAAGAACTAAATAAATTAAACACACACAGCTGTCTGTTCATCATGCTGTCACTATGAACTTCACACTGGATGATTCCTAAAATCCGATCTACAATTAGTGCACATTAGACCCACTTACACTAACTTAACTTTATATGTAATTGAAAAAAAATAAAGATGAAAAAGTCAGATATTATCATGTTTTTACTAAGTTTGAAGGTTTTTCAATGTTGATACCAATTCAGTACACTAAGACAAGCATATGGATCAAACTGTGCATTCGACCAATCACTGTGCAGCACTACCTCGAGGTTTAAGCACTTTATTAAGCATGCACCAATACAAACAGCAATGAAAATATGATAAAATACACAATATTAAGACATAATATTAATAAAAATCGCATTAAGCGATTCATCCACCAAATATCTACTATACTGCAATTGCCAAGCAACATGGCACGTTAATATTGCATCCAACTGATGTGCGGTCATAGGTGAGAATGAAATTGCTATTCCACAGTGAATCTATCTGAATGCATATATTCTTTTCCTCAGGTGTCTTTGTGCTATATATATATCTAATCAAGTAGATCAAATTATTGTGTATCCACACACTGTATTTTCACAAACTGCAGCTCATTCGTGAGAATTATGCAATGGGACAGATGGTGAAAAGCAACATGTCAGCTGTAGCAGTCAAGTCAGATTCCTGACTAAATGAGAAGGAATATTTGGAGGAAAAACTTTGTAGTACTGAATGACTGTCAAATTTGTAAATGTAACTGAGAAAACTGAGAAAACTGAGGCTACAATTCACACAGCCTCACCAAAACTGGACAGAGAAGATTGGAAAAACTTTTCCCGATCTGATGAGTCTGGATTTCTGATGGAAGGGTCAGAATTTGGTGTGAACAACACGAAAGCATGGATCCATCCTGCCTTGCATCAACGGTTCAGGCTGCTGGTGGTGTAAAGGTGTGGAGGAGATTTTCTTTGCACACTTTGGGATCCTTAGTACCAATTGAGCATCGTTTATCAATGTGTATCTAATAAAGTGGCCGGTGGGTGTATATATAAAGTATACTTTTGGGGGCCACTATAAGAAAAGCTGTTTAAGCTAGTTGAAAACAGGACAGGACTTCAAATGAATCAAATAAAGGGTTCCTATCACACAGAGTGCTTTATTTTGATTTGCTTATTTCTTTGCACACATCCACTCCAGAGAAGTGAAATAATAATCACAGTACAAACGCATGAAAGCAGCAGCCCTGTCCCAAACGAATCACTGCAGAAGAGCGTATACAGCTGCGCTTTGATGTTCTCTGTCAAACACCATCATCCTTTCTATGCTGTCATGTCAGAATGCTCTGAATTTAATTATTTTGCAATTATTTCAATTAGCCTTTGAGTGCGGTCAGAAGGCAATAGGTGCGTCCCAATTTGCATATTTATTCTCTGCCATTTTGTACTATAAATAGTGCTTTTAGTGTGTTCTCACTGAAAATTTCAAATGCACATTAAATACCCAGATAATGCACTTATTTAACTGAAAAAAGTGAAATGTTGGACACTTCATGCACTCAGTGCAGAAGGAAAAGGACTATTAGACTCCAATACTGGATGACTAAATAACCCAGCTTATGGGAGAGTACTTAGTGCATAGTGTATAGTGTGTCATTTGGGACACACAACTAAAGTCCTTGTACACTTTCCATCACTAGCTGTTTCCATCCACTTATTTTTATGAAAATGTTGGGTTATTGCATTAAGAAAAATGGATGGAAATGATAAGATGCAAATTCTAAAAATGTGACTAAAAAAATGTATATGTGCTTGAATGATCTTTCTTTTTTATCCGATAAAAAGACCTGTGAAGAGCTATGATGGAAACACATTTACCGATTAAATCCCTTGATGCACAACAAGAAACTTAAATGACTTAGCATCAGCAGAGGCTGTGATTGGATAACTGGACTAACCAGCAGACCAATTGCATTGCAGAATCTCAGATGTGGGTTTGGTGGTTTTGAAACAAATTCAGTCAAAGTCATCAGAATAATTTGGTTTAATTCCCTCCAGGGGCCGGTTGCATAAACCACTTAAACTAGTCTTAAGAGTTAAGACATTATTTTTTTTCTTGAAGAGTGGTCCTAATTTTTTAAAGTCTGTTACATAAAAAGGTAGATTGGTGTAATTGAAATTGGAAAAATAACATTGATTACCTCTTGGTTAACTGCAAGTTTGTCAAACTAGTTCTTAAGACACAGTCTTAATATAGTGACTAAGTTTATGCAACTAAAGCGTCTCACATACACCAGCATCCAAACGCAAGAGAACATGACAACGTTTATTGTGTTTCGTCTGACGCTCTGAGATGAAACTCATTTATGATGGAGGAAAAAAGAGCCCGATTGCAGCAACTTACATTTTTATTACTGATATTTTGCACCAATTTCCCAAGAAGTAACAATTTTGTCCTCCCGAACACATGGGATGGAAACTGTGCTTTATATGCAAATGTTTTATGCAATTTCAATTTTGTGCATAAGTTAAATTCGCAACTTTGGATGGAAACATAGCTACGTAGAAACTTGGAGGAGTGCAAGATAGAGAAAGTAGTGGCTTTGAACAGCAACCTCAATCATTCCAATCATAAACAGGTCTTTGTGGTCATGCCTTCATTGCCTCAGCACAACTATTATTCTATTAAAAAAAAAAAAAAAAAAATATTCTAAACACTTTCTGGACACTCCTGTTGTTGCCATCCTCTCAGACAAAAAAACTCTCTGGATACACAGATTTTGTCTTTCTGCTCTGCCCGATCTCTTAACTCTTAACCAGAGTATTGTCTTGTTTTTGTGTTACCCTGATCCTGGGTCAGACGTAACAACCCAGTGTTTGGGTAGTTTTTGTGTTACCCTGATCCTGGGTCAGACGTAACAACCCAGTGTTTGGGTAGTTTTTGTGTTACACAGATCCTGGGTCAGACGTAACAACCCAGCGTTTGGGTAGTTTTTGTGTTACCCAGATCCTGGGTCAGACGTAACAACCCAGTGTTTGGGTAGTTTTTGTGTTACACACATCCTGGGTCAGACGTGACAACCCAGTTTTTGGGTAGTTTTTGTGTTACCCAGATCCTGGGTCAGACGTAACAACCCAGCGTTTGGGTAGATTTTGTGTTACATAGATCCTGGGTCAGACGTAACAACCCAGCGTTTGGGTAGTTTTTGTGTTACCCTGATCCTGGGTCAGACATAACAACCCAGCGTTTGGGTAGGTTTTGTGTTGCACACATCCTGGGTCAGACGTAACAACCCAGCGTTTGAGTAGTTTTTGTGTTACACAGATCCTGGGTCAGACGTAACCACCCAGCATTTGGGTAGTTTTTGTGTTACACACATCCTGGGTCAGACGTAACAACCCAGCGTTTGGGTAGTTTTTGTGTTACACACATCCTGGGTCAGACGTAACAACCCAGCGTTTGAGTAGTTTTTGTGTTACCCTGATCCTGGGTCAGACGTGACAACCCAGTTTTTGGGTAGTTTTTGTGTTACCCAGATCCTGGGTCAGACGTAACAACCCAGCGTTTGAGTAGTTTTTGTGTTACACAGATCCTGGGTCAGACGTAACAACCCAGCGTTTGGGTAGTTTTTGTGTTACACACATCCTGGGTCAGACGTAACAACCCAGTGTTTGGGTAGATTTTGTGTTACACACATCCTGGGTCAGACGTAACAACCCAGCATTTGGGTAGTTTTTGTGTTACACACATCCTGGGTCAGACGTAACAACCCAGCGTTTGAGTAGTTTTTGTGTTACACAGATCCTGGGTCAGACGTAACAACCCAGCATTTGGGTAGTTTTTGTGTTACACACATCCTGGGTCAGACGTAACAACCCAGTGTTTGGGTAGATTTTGTGTTACACACATCCTGGGTCAGACGTAACAACCCAGTGTTTGGGTAGATTTTGTGTTACACACATCCTGGGTCAGACGTAACAACCCAGCGTTTGGGTAGATTTTGTGTTACACACATCCTGGGTCAGACGTAACAACCCAGCGTTTGAGTAGTTTTTGTGTTACCCTGATCCTGGGTCAGACGTAACAACCCAGCGTTTGGGTAGTTTTTGTGTTACACACATCCTGGGTCAGACGTAACAACCCAGTGTTTGGGTAGATTTTGTGTTACACACATCCTGGGTCAGACGTAACAACCCAGCGTTTGAGTAGTTTTTGTGTTACCCTGATCCTGGGTCAGACGTGACAACCCAGTTTTTGGGTAGTTTTTGTGTTACCCAGATCCTGGGTCAGACGTAACAACCCATTGTTTGGGTAGTTTTTGTGTTACCCTGATCCTCAGTCAGACGTAAAAACCCAGTGTTTGGGTAGATTTTGTGTTACACACATCCTGGGTCAGACGTAACAGCCCAGCATTTGGGTAGATTTTGTGTTACACACATCCTGGGTCAGACGTAACAACCCAGTGTTTGAGTAGTTTTTGTGTTACCCTGATCCTGGGTCAGACGTAACAACCCAGCATTTGGGTAGATTTTGTGTTACACACATCCTGGGTCAGACGTAATAATCAAGGGCTTGAGTTATTTATCGTAGGCTTTTAGCGCCCTCTTCAGGAGAGAGCAGTGCAGCTCCGTCAAATTGGTGTATGTCTTCGGTAAAATACAGGTTTGTGTACATTTTATTTTATCTAAAAATTTGTCACTGTTCTGTATATCATTTAATTTTATGCAAAGCGACATACAGGGGCTGTGGTGATGTGAGTCTCCTAAACGAGTCTCGCGTCGATCTTTTTGCGTGATGGAAACGCCTGATGCTTTGCATAAAATTTTATGATTTTATTAAAAAAGATACAGAATATAAATACTTAGGATGTTAAAATATGATCTTAGAACTGTACACTGATTATTTATGAACAGGTTATGGAGTCAGTCACAGCATTTTTCCAAATTTGGTTGTTTTTCAAATTTGTTGTTTATGGGTTGTTGTTTTACCCCAAGGTTTTTTAGAGTGTACGAATGGCTTATTTAATGTGCACTGCTTTCGCACCACACGCAGAAGCTTTCAGTACAAAAAACAAACAAACAAACAAAAAACAAAAAAAAAAAAAAAATAAGCACTTGAGAACTTGCCTAATGGTGAAAATGACAAACCTAAGTGATGTCTATGACTCCTGACCCTTTCCTTTAAACGCACCCTAGCTGCCCGGCAACAGGTGATACACACCAGACTAATAATAATTTGAATCTGGAGTCAGTGGAGAACTTCTAAGCAAGAGCAGCCTGCAGATATTCAGAGCAGCGAGTGCATGTGGGAAGGAAGTCGTCGCAGGTAATTGATAAAGAGCTCGAGGAGGATTGATGCTCTCTGTGTGTATCATATTTAAAGTGGGAGAGCGAGCAGGATAATGTTGTGAGAGTATATCTGTGTTGCATCTTCCATGTAAAATCCCTCCATTCATCTGTGTCATTTAATGGCGGCTGTCAGTGGCTTCAGCTTCCAGCTACGCAGTAGAGCCGCAGCGGAAAGAATTTATTTCTAAAGTCACTGTCGGTGGAAGGATAATCTGTCTGCGGCAAAACAAGCGAACGCTGTGACAGAGGCGTCCACGCGTTTAAACAGAGCCAAACAAAAACGTTTGCATGCATATGCCTGTACAGCAAACTGAGGGCATACAAGCATTCATGAGCAGAGCTTTCATTGAGAGCAAGCAATAAAATAAAATCTCCTGCATTGTCAGCCATGGCCGGGTGAGTGTTTAGATTGAGATTTTGCTTAAAGTAAGCAGCATTGCATTAATGTGGTCAAGTTTCCTAAACTTAACCGCATCACTACAATCGTTTCTTGAGAATACAGCTGCAATTATGAGAGTGTTAAGGGAATAAATCATCAGAAAATGAGATTTCAGTCTTCATTTAGAGTCAGTGCTTTATTCTGCAATTCAGCTGAAACTATCAACAATCAATGAAAACTGCTGTTATTCTGAACTTTCTCTTCATCAAAATAATCCTGAAAAACATGTATCATGGTTTCCACAAAAAATATGGCCTTAATAATAACTTACGTAATAATGTAAGAAATCTTTCTTGAGCAGCAAATCAGCATAGATAAATCATTAGAATGATTTCTGAAGGATCATGTGACACTGAAGACTGGAGTAATGATGCTGAAAATTCAGCTTTGATCACAGGAATAAATTACATTTTACTATATTCACATAGAAAACTGCTGTTTTAAATTGTAAAAATATTTGACATTTTTACTGTATTTTTGATCAAATAATCACAGTCTTGGTGAGCAGAAGAGACTTCTTTCAAAAGTATTATAAAAATATAAACCTTACTTAAAGCCTTCATGTATAATGCATTAATTTGTATTCATAATGTACATTATAATTCATTATATCTTCTTATTACATTATTAAAGCATTTTAATGCATTAATTATGCATTGTAATGCACCTTATAAAGCATTGTATGTTCCCATAAATAACTGAAACCAAAGTTAAAATGCATTGTAATATTTGCAAATTCCTTGTTACACCTGAAGATGGTTGTTTTTCATTTTTCATAAGAACATACAATCCTTTATAAGGTGCATTACAAGGCATAATTAATGCAATTAATTATGCATTAATGCATTAATGCATAATTAATAATTAATGCAAAATACTTTTATAATGCAAAATATTATATAAGTGTTACTCAAAAAAACGTACCGACCCCAATCTTTAGAATGGTAGTGTATGTCAGCTTTATCGTATTGTGACACTGGTGCATTTAAATAACAATAATTAAATATTCTATGGTAATGAAGTGATGAACGGTGATAAAAAGTGCCTTGATACTAGACTTAATATGTCTTTCAATAAACATTTTGCCTCTAACAGCTGTCTTGATGTATCTGTTTAAGAGCTTTTAGATACATATCAAGACATTTATTGCATATTTTCAAAAATCTGTCAACATGAACACATACAGATCTAACATACTTGACACAAATTAAGATGTGCAAGCTTCTATCTAGCAGTCTTCACAGATTGATAAAGAGAAATGAGAGTTTATGCTTTATGTCTGTCATACTTTAGGCCGAATCCTTTCATGACGGTTTGAAAAATAACCCATTTTGGCCAGAAAATGCATCTAAATGTATGAAGCGTACACATGGCACTGTCGTTTCTCAGAGTTTTAGCACATCTGCCCCCCGTGAATCAAATAGCCGGTGGTGAAGCAAAGATCTGCAAGCTGTAATAAAAAACCTTTTACTCATAATGAGCTTTTATTTTTACACTTCGTATTCCCTGCACACTTTAAATCTTCCATTTCTGAACCATTTTATATTGAAAACATGAATACTTATTTAACTATGCCCAAACAATGCATATCTGCAATGCCATTAATGACCAGCTCCATGTTAGAAGACTGACAAATATTTACCAAATAGAAAAAGATTTTAATTTCTAAGTGATGCTCAGTGTGTGTATCTTTAACTCTCCGGCTGAGAACAATTCACCAACCAAAACCAAAGAACAAAACCATTGCTTTCATTCATATTATCATTATCAATGTACTGATAAAGACAACAGAAAAGATCCTGGTTCATATTGTTTTCTTGCAAATGTCTATTTATACAAGTCTCACATGGCTCTTAGGTGAAATGCAGTAATAGTTTACAGTGATGCAGCACAATATGAATCCACCTGACTTGTACTTCTCCACAGGGCCGCTGTTGGTACTATTTGTTGTGCAAGTGTGTGTGTGAAAGATGGAAAGTTAGGTCTCAGACTTGAATGGCAATGAGGATACATGAAAAAAAAAAAAAAAAAAAAAAAAAAATTGATTTGAGGATTGTAAGCTATTAAGTGGGGCTTAACTTGGACTCCAAATTAGAGACCTGTGAGTAACACAAGTCATTACTGTTTCTTTAAGAGGAGAAATATTGTATCTGAATATAGCAACAGTTTTGTGTGGAAGTACATTTCTACCACATACTGGGAAAAAAAAAAAAAAAAAAAAAAAAAAAAACGATATAAAAATTATAAAATTTGATATAAAATTTGGACTTTTTTGTGTCATAACTATGACTTTTTATGTCATCATTGACTTTTTATCTAATAATTTTGACTTTTGTCATAACTGTGACTTATTTCTTGATTTATTTCTTAATTTTGGCATTTTGTCATAATTGTTTGCCATGATTTAAACTACTTTTTATCTCATAATTTTGAAATTTAATTTACTTTTTATGCCATAACTTTGACTTTTTGTCATAATGCGACTGATGCCATAATTTTGGCTTAATGTTATAATTTCGATATGTCATAATTATTACTTTTTATCTCAACATTTTGACATTTCATACCATAATTATGACTTAGTATCTCAAAAATTATTTTTTTTCTGTCATAATTATGACTATTTATGTAATAACTATATGTCTTCATACATTTGGCAGATTATTTCTCTACTTTTTCAAAATTATGCTTAAAGAAAGTGAAAGAAAAACTTGCCAGTGACACAAAATATACTTATATTCAAGATATATTCTCTAAAAATAAGCCTTACAATCTTAGTTTTTTGTTTGTTTGTTTTTTGTTGTTGTTTTTTTTTTTTTGGTGAGGTGAATTTATCTTGTTTTAAGAATTTTGATAGACTTTATTTTTATTTTATTATTTTGTTTATTTATTTATTTATTTATTTTCATGTAACGTTAACCTCATATATGAGAAACAGAGTTCATTTGATATCAATGCTTGTCAGTATGTGTTTTTTAAATCCCTCTCCATCTCGATCTAATAAAAGTGAGGCGTATTCTTGTGTTTGACACCCGGAGCACATGCAGAGCTTACAAAGCCCCTGACAGCCCTACCTGCAGAAAAACACACACAGGACACAAGCATCCGTCTGACCAGAATGCGGGTTAGAGCAAAGGCCAGCACTTCCTCCCAGAAAAACTCCGGGTCTCAAATCAACTCTCCTCTCCGCCGGTCCCTTCTCACAGCGGTTAACACACATCTGATGCTGTCACTGTGAACGGCTACTGAACCCTGAAACAAGGCCAGAATTTCCACGCAGGACGTCTGCTATCTGATCCGTCCAGCAGCATCCCTGCCTGCGTCGCCAGTCTCAGAGGATTTAGACGACACCTGCAGGAGTTCCTTCCGCTGGGAGACTCTGTATTAAAGACCCCAGGAAGAGTCCTGATCCGTACAGCAAGTTCAAGGTCCCGGTATGGAACGAACAAAAATCTGAGGATAGACTTTCAATAGAACTACTCACACTATTTAAAGAAATAATAATATTTTCACCAGTAAAAGACTGTAAAATGGCACTGTAAAAACCTGTTAATAGGATAAAATAAGTTCCCTTTAAAAGACACAGATAGTCATGTTCATCTTTATCTTTCATTTTCATGATTCACAAAATTTTGAAGATCCATATGCATTCATCTGTTTTTCAGTCACACACACACACTGAGCACATCTTCATCTCACTGTTATCAGCGCTGCTCTCTCTCTCTCTCTCTCTCTCTCTCTCTGATGAATGGTAAATATGATTTGATGGTAATTGTGGTCTTTGCCTCACACGCAGAGAGAGGTTGACGACCCATCGCTGCGTTCAGGAACACTTAATTTAACGTCCGTCCGTCTGCCTGCGGTCCAAACAGCTGAGCGGGAGAACAAGATGACAGCCGTCAATTATTCAGCTGTACTGAAGATTTACCTGAGTTGGTGAAAGGGTCTTGGTTGCACCCATTATGATTAATTACCAGCCAAAACTACTTTTTACCAGCCATGAGACAAAAATAGGCAGTTATGACACCAATATTTTAGATTTTTAGAAAATTCAGAATCCTCTATTATTCCAATTTCAATACCAAGGCTAAAACTACTACATTAACTACTACAAGTAAACAGTCAGTAATAAAATAAGAACAAATAATCAAATTACAAGCAAATAAATATAATACAAATTAAATAAACAGTGCTTTTCATGCAGGTCCAAGTTTTAATAGGCTAATCAAATTAATAACACCACATAGTCTTCACATCCTTTTTTTTTTTAAGTTCGAGCAGTACGTTTTTTTTTTTTGGTTTATTTGTTTTGTTTTTTTCTTTCGCTTTGTTGTTTAGTTAACATTAAAGTCCCCCTGAAATAATTTTTTTTTAACTTTCAGTATGAATATGTTAGCCTTAAGGTTATGAATAAGCTAGTATGTTTCAAAACAAAATTCGCATTTAGGAGATATAAGCATTCAAAACGTACAGTCTCTCACTTCAGCTAAAATGGATCGCAGATTTTCATGACATCTCCGAGGACTTCAGCTTCTGTCCAATCAAATGCTCTCTAGAATCTGAAGTCCCGCCCCTCATACTCTATAAACAGATGCTGAATCTGTGGCTGAAATCGGCATTTGTTCACACGTTTGCTAGTTTTTATCTGGAGACACTGTACTATATAGAGAATAAGGAACAATTCAGACAGTGTAAATATGCTTTCCATTGACGCGAATGAAGTCCGTTTTCTCGTTAGTGTCACAAAAGTTTTTTTTTTAATTTTTTTTTATTTGTTGATTAGAGCGTACAGCTAATGAAAGTCCAAATTCCAGTATCTCAAAATATTAGAATATTTACATTTGAGTTCCGTTAAATGGCCATCCCTACTGTATAAATTCCGGGTATCTCTTGTTCTTTGAAACCACACTAATGGGGAAGACTGCTGACTTGGCAATGGTCCAGGAGACAATCATTGACACCCTCCACAAAGAGAGTAAGTCACAGATGGTCATTACTGAATGTGGTGGCTGTTTACAGAGTGATGTATCAAAGCATATTAAATGCAAAGTTGACTAGAAGGAAGAAATTGGGTAGGCAAAGGTGCACAAGCAACAGGGATGACCACAAGCTTGAGAATACTGTCAAGTAAAGCCGATTCAAACACTTGGGAGAGCTTCACAATGAGTATAATGAAGCCAGAGTCAGCGCATCAAGAGCCACCACACTCAGACATCTTCAGGAAAAGGACTACCAAGCCACTTCTGAAACAGAAACGACGTCAGAAGCATCTTACCTGGGCTAAGGAGAAAAAGAACTGGACAGTGAACAGTGGTCGAAAGTCCTCTTTTCAGATAAAAGTAAATTTTGCATTTCATGTTGAAATCATGGTCCCAGAGTCTGAAGGAAGACTGGAGAGGCACAGAATCCAAGCTGCTTGAAGTCTAGTGGGAAGTTTCTGAAGTCAGTAATGATTTGGGGGGCCGTGACGTCTGCTGGTGTTGGTCCATTGTGTTTTATCAAGTGCAAAGTCAATGCAGCCATCTTCCAGGAGATTTTGGAGCACTTTATGCTTCCATCTGCTGACAAGCTTTATGGAGAAGCTGATTTCCTTTTCCAGCAGGACATTAGCACCTGCCCACAGTGCAAAAACCACTTCCAAGTGGTTTGCTGACCATGATATTACTGTGTTTTATTGGCCAGCCAACATGCCTGACCCCTGAATCTATGGGATATTTTCAAGAGAAAGATGAGAAACAGTCGATCCAACAATATACAGATGATCTGAAGGCTCAATAGTGCCTCAGCAGTGCCACAGGCTGATCACTTCCATGCCACACTTCACTGATGCTGTAATTTGTGCTAGGAGCAAGTCATTTGCTGTAGTATGTGCTGCCGACCAAGTATTGAGTGTACAAATGAACATACTTTAAAGAACTTAAACTTTTCTGTTTTGCAAATCCATTTTTTGATTGATCTTAGGAAATATTCTAATATTTTGAGATACTGGATTTTGGACTTTCATGAGCTGTACGCTCTAATAATCAAAATTAAAAAAAAAAAAACAAAACAAAACAAAAAAACTTTTGAAATGTTTTACTTTACATGTAGGGAATCTAGAATATATGAAAGTTTCATTTTTAAAAATAATTTACAATAAAAAAAAAAAACTTTTCACTATATTCGAATTATATGACCAGCACCTGTATATATATATATTGAAAAGCAAACAATGTGACACTCTAATAAGCACAACAATTTATATCATACATGCATTTTTAATTACACTCAAACAAAATTGATGATGAATGAATATTTTCTAGAGTAGGATCTGAAATGTACCCGTATACTGTATACGCTGGCAGGAGTTTTGGAACTGCGCAAACATGATTACATTTTTTTTCCCATCACACAGCTCCTATATTTTCTTTATTACTTGCTGTTATTTCCCTCACCGTTGGGCCATTTTTCATAAAACTGGTCCCTGAATGGTTTACAATGCAAAACAATCCAGTTTACTGGCAATAAAAATTATGTTAAAGTATATATGTATGAATTGAAAATGCATGAATGCAGCTGTAAGCAACACAGGACACACACTCACAACCTCACGACTTCATCTCCAGACCTGAAATGACTGAGGCTTGATTATTCAGGGATCAAACTCCCTCGACAGATTCGTATCCCACACAATCAATTATGTACAAGTGAAGCTGTGAAAAGCACAAAGCAGAATAACTCCCCCTCTCTATCCGCAGAGAGAAGCCCCTGTCTGACTGAGTCCAGCCCTTAACACTGGTGTGGCGTGTGTATTTATTGTTTAGAGGACAATAATTCATGAGTAGTGATTAACTGAAAGACGGCTTTATGAAAGCAGAAATATTGTCACTGTCATGAGGGGCCAACAAGATGAACAGACCACCACTTTTGCCCAGTTTATCAGGAAAAATTAGATTTATATATATATATATATATATATATATTTTTTTTTTTTTTTTACCAAAAAAAAAAAAAAAAAATGTGTGTTGCTTGCCCATGCAAAACTCACCACCATAGTAGAGTACTAGAATTTTCTTGGTGGTTGTTGGGGTTTTGCACAGGTGGTTGGCAAACGGCCAAAGTTCTTGACTTAAAGAGGTCATTTTATGCCCGTTTACAAAATCTTGATTTTGCTAGGTTTACATGCTTTAATGTTCAAAAACACATTATTTTCCTCATATTCTCCATTGTTGCAGCTCCTCTCTTCCCAGTCTGTCAGTAACGCTCTGTTTAGTTCCTGTCTCTATGAAGCCCCTCCTTCTGAAAAGCACAGTGTGCTCTGATTGGTTGGCTGGACCAGCGTGTTGTGATTGGTCAACAGCTTTGAGCATGTTTGGGAAATGTTTCAACACAATTCAACCAACTTTTCTTTGCATATGCCTTGGGCGGGAATTATTTAAATGAGGAGTATTGTGATGTGTACATTCATATTAATTGAAATAATTATGAATGCTGGAGAGCTGGATCCGATACGGAAGTCCTGGAGCAAGTGCGGGCCTGATGCCAGGAAAATGTGCTTCATTATTTATTCAGGCCTCTACCTCCTTCTGTTTGTCAACATCACTCAGATGGATCCCCATCCTTCATCCACAGACACGCGCCAATATCAACGCCATGGGCAAGAACCAATTAAACTGTGCCGCACACTTAAATACAGTAAACAATAGATCTTTTCCAAAACGTTATGTTGTAGACTATACTTTAATGCAAAAAAGACAAATACAATGATCGTCCTTTGCTAAAATCCAGTTGCATCAGTGGGTAATTAAAGACACAGAGCAAGACAATTCCTCTTCAATTTACAGTGAAAAACTGCCAGCTGCGATTGCCCCTAAATTCACAACATCCGGCATTAGAGGACAGCACCTGTGTATTACCTGTTAAAGGATTATGGCTTATAAACACATGCAGAAAGAGCACTGTGTTTCCCACACAGACAAAATCAGACATGCCACTACAATAATGGAGTAAGCATTAGCTAAACAACATAACACAAATGAAAATGAGCATAACTACTTCAATAAAATAAATGTGAAGTCAGATAGGGAATTTTACCCTGCAATTATAAACGACAATGCATTTTAATTTTATGAAAAATTACACATATTGTCTTGTTGTCTTGAATAATTTTATACCTAAAGAACACCAATATAGAGCTGAAGTAATTAGACTGAAATTGATCAATGTGACCTTTATACCACTTGCGATCTACTTAACAGATTTGTTGACTGTAGAACCATCATCATCTTTAATCAGGCCTCAGTTCTCAGTTCACAGGTTCATTTTCATTTTTTTTCCAATGACACTAAAGGCTCTCTGTTATAAATTACAGTGCATCAGGACTGTACGCACAACTAATGACTAAATCAAATGCAAAACACACTTAATTTACATTGTTAAACAACTCATATATCTTTGTTATTGACACACCAAAATGAGTTCAATTCTCGGAAACAGAGACATTTATAAACAAGATAAATAATGTTTTGCTTTACGGCAATATATAAATGCTTTGCTTTACCATAATAATAATAATAAAATCACTGCGGGCTGACTGTCAAGTGTGGCATTTTATACTAACTGAAGATATGTATGTATGGATGGATGGATGGATGGATAGATAGATAGAATGGACGGATAGATAGATAGATAGATAGATAGATAGATAGATAGATAGATAGATAGATAGATAGATAGATAGATAGATAGATAGATAGATAGATAGATAGATAGATAGATAGATAGATAGATAGATAGATAGAGTGGACAGGCAGATATGATTGATTGATTGATTGATTGATTGATTGATTGATTGATTGATTGATTGATTGATTGATTGATTGATTGATTGATTGATTGATTGATTGATTGATTGATTGATTGATTGATTGATTGATGGACGGATGGACAGATAGACAGATAGATCTTGTTAAGTTCATACTGAATATACGTCTTGTAATCGGACACTTTGGCCTTGACTGTTCTCTCCTGGGAGGGTGATCTAACCAACTCATCAACTAAGAGTCATTGGCTTTCTCTTGCCTGGTTCTCTCAGTCTTACAATGAATTCAGGTCAATGGCTATAATTAGCCTGCGGTTGGCAGGTGACTTCACATCAAACCCCCAGATATGCTCAAATGTGCTACATCAGTGTCACTAGAAAGAGATGAGAGAAGAAGAAAAAACCTTTCCCATCACAGCTATCATTAGCATGCTTAACAATGGAGAAAGCACTTTACCAGCACTCTGATGATAATATGAACTTCAATTTAATGTACACTGGATACTCTGTTTCTGAGGTCAGCATGTGGCTTTCAAGGATTAAGAGTAAACTTTAACTGTGACAATGAAGGGATGATACAACTCACCACATAAGCATGAGCATGATACTTTGTGCTGGAACACAAGAAAATGATAGGTTGACTGTAATACTCAAGTCTCTAAATACCTAAACCAATCCCTAAAATCTGAATGTTGCTGCAGAAATTTCTACTTGGCCAGTCATGTTAAGTGACGAACATAATGGCAGATAATACCTCACTGTTATCCAAGAGAACTTTGGGATAGCCTTGCAAACACTTAAAATCTCTTTGTGATCCGATCCAGGTATCTCAACTGCCCACATGTATTCTCAGAATTTATCTGCTGGATCTAATAGAAAATAGACAGTGATACAGTAATGCTGAAGCGCTTACCTCTGTTATCCAAACTATGTTTGTGGTTGGCCTCTCCCATCCCTTTCCCCAGACTGTCCACGCTGTGGGTCCCCTGGCTGCACAAGTCATCTTCCAAATGTGCTTTCCCATCCAGCAGATGTCCAGGCTGCTCGTCCTCTTCACAATCGCAGTCATCAAGGATGGGCGTCTCGCGGATGGGCATGCCAATGACAGAGCTGTGCTGGAGAGGTCTGGGCCCACGGAAGCTGTCCCTGGTCTGCGGAGGGCCCAAGAGAACGGAAGGGATGTAGTGAATCTCATGCGTGGCCTCAGTGCTGGCACTCTTCTGTGGGGCCCGGCGGCGCCTGCACCAGCGCTGACGGGTGTAGAGTACCAGCGTGAAGAGCAGGATAAGTAACAGAAGAGCAATCAGTCCACCCTGTATGAAAATGAACAAGAGAGAAATGTCAGAATTCCAAAAGAGCATGGTCCTAGTTTCCCATCATTAACTATACTGGAATTACAACCACACAGCTCAAGATTCAATGAGGAGATCGAAAAATTAATGGGCATAATCCTTGACTATACTTTTCTGGTTTCTAGTAATCCTGAAGACATTGATTTGCTGGTTTAGTTGTGTTTGATTAATATTGGAGCTAAACTCTGCAGGATACTGTTTACCAGGATGTGGTAGAGGAGGTGCTCCTGAACCAATATATTTTTTTTTTTTGATGGTACTGGAACGACATTGCTGTCCTAATCTTAACACACCCTAAATCCTAACCATTAATTACTGTACCTCTGAAATCAGAGGGCAAAAATAGGTTGACAAGAATGTTGTTGAAGACAAGGCTAGCCTTACACTTAAGTTAAAACCAATGTTATGCAGAGTTTAGCTCCAACCCTAATTAAACACACCTGAATAAGGTCTCGAGGAGTGCTAGAAGGTGTCCAGACAGGTGTGTTGGTGCAGGTTATGCTAAACTCTGCAGGGAGTTGGCCATCAGTAACACGATTTGGCATCCTATCAGACTGATGATAGCAATCTGAATCGTAACAAAGCACTGTTTGCCAGAGTAGTTTGGGTTCCTTGCCGCTGTCACCTTTGGCTTGCTTAGTTGGGGACACTTGACATTTGACTTGACATTTGATATTTAGCAGTATTCTTGACATTTATTAAACAGTGCTTTGATCTGCCTGCATTGACACTATTATTTAAGAAATTATATACCAGTTATCACTGTAAAGCTGCTTTGACACAATCTGCATTGTAAAAAGCGCTATATAAATAAAGGTGACTTGACTTGACTTGACCCCTATGCTGAGACCAACAAGGATAGGGGTGTAAAATTCTGCTTTTGGTTGGCCAATAGCTGCATCCCAATTCAGAGGCTGCATCCTTTGTAGGGCGCATTCGAAGGCCGACTACATCAGAGAGGCATGACAAAGGTTGTCCCAATTCAAAGGCTCCTTTAAATATAGCTTCGAAATGTGTATTTCCTTTCCAGTGCAATGAAGGACACAACAGATGGATCCTCCGCGCCCTTGCCTACTTCACAATTCATTGCACCAATGACAACAGGATTTTTTTTTATTTTCTTTTTTTTTTTAGATAAATTGCCACTTAAATTACACTTTTAAATGTAAGTATTGGGTTTCACCTTGAACCCTTTTCGTTTTCAGACAGTTGAATATAACTTTCAAAAAAGATCAGTACAAACATTACTGCCACTCATCAACAGCAGCTTGGCACATGTGACAAGAACAATCCTTCATAGGCTAGACCGCCCCATTTAACAATGCTTGTTCTGACCTTCGTGGCCTTCAAAGGCATGACCTTTGAAGTTTGCGTCCTTCGAAGGATGTCCCCTGTGAATTGGGACGCAGCTAATGTCATGCAAAGTTTAGCTCCAACCCTAATAAAACACACCTAAACCAGATCTTGAGGAGCTCTAGAAGGTCAAGTCAAGTCAAGTCACCTTTATTTACATAACACTTTTTACAATGCAGATTGTGTCAAAGCAGCTTTACATTGATAACTGGTACATAATTTGGCTGCACAGCAGCTCTTAAAGAATAGTGTCAATGCAGGCAGATCAGAAGCACTGTTGAATAAATGTCAAGAATACTGTTGAATATCAAATATCAAGTCAAATGTCAAGTGTCCCCAACTAAGCAAGCCAAAGGCGACAGCGGCAAGGAACCCAAACTCCATCAGGTGACATCAGGTGGCAAATAAGTGGCAAATAGGTGTTAAAATGGAGAAAAAAACCTTGGGAGAAACCAGGCTTAGTCAGGGGGCCAGTTCTCCTCTGGCGAACAGTGCTTTGTTACGATTCAAGGTGTCCAGACAGGTGTGTTGATGCAGGTTGAAGCAAAACTCTGAAGGGAGCTGGACCAACAAGGACAGGGGTGTGATATTCTGCTCCTGGTGGGCCAATGTCATGCAGACTTTAGCTCCAACCCTAATTAAACACAACTGAACAAGGTCTTAAGGAGTGCTAGAAGGTGGCTAGAAGGTTGGCCTCCAGGAGCCAGACTGGGCACCCCTAGGTGCTAGGACCAACACGGAGAAGGGTAAACAATCTGACTCCTTGAGGGCCAATGTCATGCAGAGTTTAGCTTCAACCTGCCCCAACACACTTGCATGGAGTTCTCTGGTAATTCTGAAGGCAGCTGTAGCCTAATGGTTAGAGAGTCAAACTTGTAACCTGAAGGTTGTGGGTTTGCATCTCAGTACAGTGGTAAGTGAATAAACGACACTCTCTTCCACTCTCATTACCCACAACTGAGGTGCCCTTGAGCAAGGCACCTAACCCTCAATTGCTCCACTGGGTGCTGCAGCAAAAAAGCAACCTGAAGCCCACGGTGTGTGTGTGTTCGATACTCACTGTTGTGTGTGTGCACTTGGATGGGTGAAATACACAAATTCTTAGTATAGGACACTATACTTGACCACACGTCATGTCACTGTCACTTTCAAAAGACCTTGATTAGCTGGTTCAGCTGTGTTTGGTTAGGATTAAATCTAAATTAGTAGCCCAGGAGCAGGACTAGACACCCTTAGCAAGGATGCTGATCCGTGAGAATGCCCTACTTGAACTCATTTGTAGGCTAAACAAAGTCCCCTGATCTTCACACGAGCACTTACTTTAGAATGCATGTTGGCATTAGCTGAACAAACCTGGTATTTATGATTTCATTTTGTCAGATTTTATGGTGATTTGACATGTAAAGTCTTGGCAAACAGTTTTGGAGATTTTGGTATTTCCCCATTCAGGTAAACAGGAGCTTGCATGATTAGAAAATAGCTGACCATCAATTGAACGGGCATGCTTTTAAAGGGGCTTTGCTAAGTCTCTCTTGACATTTAAGCAATGAGCACAGAATTAAGCATGTATTTGGGTAAGCTTAAGTAATTCATGATGCATGGCCACAGACTTCAAACGTTGTTCTTGTTTTCAGTATCTTGTAAGGAGCCACTGAGCTTTGCTTGTTACTTCTCCAGCTTGAGTGTCTGGCCTAAAGGTGCAATACACATAAAACAGCTGAAGATTCATTGCTCCATGGTTTGTCTCATTTCATGGCGTGTCAGGGACATCAAAGATTCCTTTTCTCTTTTGAGCCGTTTGTGTGTAATACTCTCAAATCTGCAGTTATTCTTAAAAAGAGTGGTACTGAGCTGACAGATGAAGCGAGCAGTGTAATATTTTAATACCTTAAACATGAAACAGTGAAACCAAATTCTAAACAATACTGCATTCTGCTCTGTGCCATGTACTGTATTTTCGTGAGACTTTCTCCCAAAAGCCACAGTGTGACATGGAATTGCATATGAAATGTTATTGCTCACTGGATGATCTTTTCATAATATGCATGTGTCATGACTCCAAACGCCCCCAATGGGGTGACAAGGCCCAAAATACACTCATGAGGACCATTTGGGGCTCATTCTGTCCACAGAGAAGATCCCTCTGAGCTCATTTTAAGACACTGAGATATTCTGAAATGCTAAAGGAAAGAGATGTAGGACTTGTTTCTCACAAGGAACATCTAAGAAGCTGGAGAGATCAGTAAAAGTGTGCCATTGCTCACCATTATTTTAATTAAAGAACAAAATCAAGATATCATAGAGGTCTCATTTGAATTTTTTCTTTCCTATGAGAATGTGCACTGCATTAATTCAACTATGTGAACCACACAGCAGATCAGAGGAAGCAAATGAGGATCAGACACTGACCTACTCGAGACGGATATTCAGCTACTGCTCTTCAAATATTTCGATAAAATACTCTCATGCACATTTCATGCTACATTTACTCACAGATTCATTACGTTGTCACAATTAGTGCAGAAAATGGCATCAATGACTAAAAACCTCTGAAAACATACTCATGTTGGACTATCTATCATTATGAGGTCATTCCATAGGCGTAATGGTTTTTATACTGTACAAACTGTGCATTCTCTCCCCCTACACTAACCCTACCCCTAAACCTACCCATCACAGAAAACTTTCTGCGTTTTTACATTTTTAATAAAACATTGTTTAGTTTGTTTTTAAGCCATTTAATTTATGAGGAATCAGGAAATGTCCTCATAAACCATGTTTGCATTGTATTAACAATATAATACCCATGTCATTATACAAATTTGTGTCCTCTTAAATCATATAAACATACACACACACACCACTATTGCACGTGGCATCCAAAGGCTAAAATCTGTGCTCTGTACCTTCCGCTCCATCTACCCTCTCTCCATCTCCCCGCAGTACTATATAAAATGACTAGAGTGGTGTTATTAATCTCTGAATTTTAAAATTCCATCTTCATGAGGAAAAACAAACCCCTCTCAAATTACAGCTCATGCACTGCCGGCTGTCCATAAATCATAGCGCTGTAGATGGGCATTTTCGATGGGAACAATGCAGCCCCGACCAAATGTGTTCATTAATCTCCAGCAGGAGCTCAGCCACTGAAAGTAAACTTCCCTCAAAGTTAAATGCAGAAAAATGAGGGAGGCTAAGCCATTCTTTAAACTTTCAAGCACTCCTGGGAGTCTCTGTGTACACTGTCTGTTGTCTTAAGCTTGAAAACAATGGGGCCGGTTGGCACAAATGTTATGAATGGAAATGGAAATGCTAGAGCCTGATAAAAGAATCAAGCTGTGCAGGAAAAAAAAAAAAAAATGTCTACACCTTTTATTTAAAAATAAAGAGCTATGGATAAAGGAAGGACAATTACAAAGGCGCACAATAATGCTGGACTTTTTATGTCATCTAATTTAAAGTGAGCTTGAGACATGTCTAACTTCGGTCCTATCATGAACATTTGCACCATTGTACCATGGTAAAACAATGGCACATGGAAATGGAAATCATCAAGTCCCATGATATTACCATAACTGCACCATGCTACTACCACAACAGTACTTTTTGTAAGGTAGATGAATGTCTTCAAACATCAGTACATAGTGAGTGATGTTTTTTTTGCTTTGTTTTTGTTTTTAATTTCACGCACCAGACATGTCATTACCCAAGCAAACATCTGGCCAGGCAACAAGAGGTCTCCAGACATCCAGTAATATTCTGCTTAAAAGATAATGATGAATAAACAAACCCATAATGCATGACAGACTTCTGAGGCCATCTGGCATATTAGTAATAACTTTTGAAGGTGTTCCACTACAGAGATGCACAACACTGAACCAGCAGCTCAAACAATCAAAGCACAGTCTGGAGAGAACTCGGATACAAGCACAAAATAACAGAATATGAACAGAATGTAGGCATTCTGGTTCAAACGCACTACAGTATGTCTTCTAAAACACCATCTTCTTAAACCTAACCACTGAAGTCAATTCCAAAACAATGTCCACCTGGTGACTAATGAAGGTGATTCACAACACCTTTGCAACCATCCATTACAGCAACCACATAGTGATGTGCAATATATATATATATATATATATATATATATATATAAGCAGCACTCTCTATCTAGTTCTCTAAATCTAGTTCTCATTAGATTATATTAACGAGGCATTACCCAGAGTAAAGTGCCTCACAGTAGGGCAGATAAAGTAAAATCACACCACCGGCAACATGGATGGCCAGTGAAAATCATCCCTGTCATCTGTTCACCAGGTGATCACAGCAGAGGAAGCCATGCCTTTAGGACAAACTCTAGGATAAAAAAAAAAAACAACAAAAAAAAACAACACAGACGAACCTCACCCAGCACCTGCTTCGCTCTGTTCCTACCATCTGCGCCCAGGAAAACAACTCCCAGAGCTGGCAAAGTCGACGTCAACATTAGAGGCACAGACTACATTTATCTCTCTGGCAAAAATCACATGAAACGTTCACAGACCCAGGCATACAAAACACATGCCGCAAAAGTAAAAGGACACATCTTGCAAGCTCATAATATGACAAAATCGAGTGAGCTGACTATGACTATCAGCCAAAAAAGGGTTTTCCAAACAGCATGATTCTATTGGCCAAATTCAAAAGTAGCACTGCATAATTTGAACAAAGGGTGATGCCAGAAAGCACTGCGACAAAAAAAAAAAAAAAAAAAAAAAAAAAAAAATCATACAAGATGGCAGACAAACCAAGATAAATTTTGATGAAAAAACATCTTCATAATATCGAATGTTAAATGTTCATTAAAAATAGTTAATTCAAATTAAAAATTATTTAAAGCTATATTCTTATGCTTATTAGAATTTATTATAAAATTTAGACAGTTTACTCCTATTACTGTAAATGGGAGAAACTGCAATACACAATATGACGACTCTACACTCTAAAAAATGCTGGGTTAAAAATTACCCAAGTTAGGTTAAAAATGGACAAACCTAGCCATTGGGTTGTTTTAACCCAACGGTTGGGTTAAATGTTTGCCCAATGTGCAGGGCAGTTTTATTTAACCCAAGTATTGTTTAAAAATTGCTATATGGCTAGCTTAAAATGAACCCAAAATAGTTGGGAAATTAAAAACCAGATGCAATTAGAGGCAACAATAATAGACAAAAGGTGAATGTTTATTAATA
This sequence comes from Megalobrama amblycephala, assembly GCF_018812025.1. NCBI lineage: Eukaryota > Metazoa > Chordata > Actinopteri > Cypriniformes > Xenocyprididae > Megalobrama > Megalobrama amblycephala. The sequence continues at coordinate 42,921,762 of NC_063047.1, forward strand.
AGCTTTAATATTTTATTAATATAAATTTAATAGTTTAATAGTTTATTAATATAAATGTATTAATAAGCAATTTAATAAATGTTTATAGTTTAATAATTATTCATTGAACATTAATAAATGTTCATTTCCAACATACTTTGGGTTAATTTTAATTAAGCAATACAGTAATTTTTAAATAATAGTTGGGTTAAATAAAACTACCCAGCAGGTTGGCCTTTTTTAGAGTGTAGTAATGCAAGTCCAGCCTTCTAAACAAAAAGAGCCAAACAGCAATTGGTAAATTCATTGCATCACTACAGCTGCTTATGTACGTGCACAAAATGTGAAAATATTCTATAGTAAAAAACAACATTTGTGAGAGTTCATGTGGATTTTTTATTTTTATTTTTTTTTCAATTAGTATTGCATGCCCGAAATAGCTGCCTGGAGGCGATGCAAATATGACCGCAGAGCAAACTGACTTTCCTTGAATGAGACTTTGGTCGAGTGTCCTCAGCGTTTTGCGTGAATATACTGTATATTTATATTTTTGTCCGGCATGGATTAGGCTCCATTTCTTTTAGGCTACTTTGACAGAAAGCAGTTGTCTATGTGGGCATCTGACTAGTTTAGGAACAGAGCAAAGGACAGAACAATACATGCAGACGTTCCAGCATCTGTTCAGTCTGGGACTCCCAGGGTGTTGGGATGTGGGTATATGGGAAGCTCTGTTACCCACAGGGATCTCTGGGCGGCTATGAAATGCGAGCAGGCTTATTAGAGTCGGAGTGGACGCCTGTGCCGAGAGCTGCGTGCTGCCGTCTCTTCGCACAGTATGATGTTTAAGTGCCATGTGTTGTGCCAGCTGCCTCCTCCCACTTCAGTCCAAGAGCGGATCAGAGAGTCGGATACCCCGCCTGCCGACGCTATCTCCTTTTTTGTCTCTGTTTCCTTCTCTTTTTCATTCCCTCTTGGGGGGAGTATTTTTTTTTGACCATAGAGACTGTTTTTCCTCGGGTTTTGAAAGAGACATCGGCTCTTAGTCTGACAGATCTGCAGAGAGTGAAGAGAGAACCCTAGTGATACTCACACCAAGCTTTGTCCAATTATGGCCTTCAAAGAGCAAAAGAAAAACAGCTCTGTACCAAAACTTAAAATGCTGAATTGACAAGGTTTTGGAACAACTCTAACATGTATTTGTTCAAATAGTTTGAGAGGCTATTTTTTTAGCATGATGTACAGCATCATTGTTCATAATCAAACCTGATATCCATTACATTTATCCCCTTTATCTTTCTTGATATTCAAATAAAATTTTAAAAAGGCCGTATTATGGGCCCTATTTTAATAATCTAAGCATGGTCTGAAGCCCATGGTGCAGAGTGTGCCCAAATCCATTTTTGCTAGTTTAACGATGGGAAAATTGTTCAGCGCACCAGGCGCATGGTTCAAAAGGGTTGTACCTAGTCTCTTAATGAGTAATGGGTGTGTTTTGGGCGTAACCTGCAATAAAACAATCAGAGTCTCATCTCCCATTCCCTTTAAAAGACAGTTGCATTTACACCATGGCGGATTCACTATTTGCATGTGCGAAATTGCAATCGAATAGACTGAATGCTTCTCCAGAGAGGAATCCTTTTATTTTTAATATCTGGCATGTTTGTGTGCTGCTGCGCATCCCTGTTTGTGTAATAAGCAGAGTGTATGTGTGTTGTGCCCCCGCCTATAGGCGCATATTACTAACATGCCCTTTAAATAAGAACAAAATGTTGTTTTGGTCAATGGTGCAGTCATGTTCATTTGCCTCAAAATAGCAACACGCCAACAATGCACCTGAACACACCTTGTTTTCAGACCAGCACACTCATAGGCGAACAGATGGACGCGAGTGCATTTTCTGTTTAAACAATATGGCGATATCAACAATATTGAGCCGAGTGTATGATGCATGTCCTGATATTGCTGAGTTAGATGCGTTCCTGGGTCAACATATTTTGTTGATCCTGGAACAACATTCGGTAACACTTTAGAATAACTCACGCTATGAAGCATTAGTTAAGCATTAGTAAATAGTTAATTCATCATTTATAAAGCATTAATAGATATTAGTAAGCATTTATAAATACAGCTATAAATGCTTTGTTCTTGATTTTTAAGCATATCTATAATGAGTTTAATAATTGTATTTTCATACTTTATTAATGATCAATTTATAATTTCTAAATTATGTATTACATTATTCACAAACCAGTAATTTAGGAGTTGTCAGTGGTTTATAAGATCATTTAGGAAGTGTAAGTAAATGATTAATAAAATATTTAAATGTACATTTATGCATCTTATTATTTAGACATATAGTATTAGTTACTCAGTGTGTTAATAAATGTTTTATTAACATATTCCTAGTGTCAAAACTACCTCGGTACTAACTTTAAAACATTAGAGAACAGCAGTACAGAAGATCACTGAACCTTTAAATCTCATTTATAAAAGCTTTACAAAGCATAAATAGTCCTCACTTTAGATGAGCTCACAAAAATAGTTAACTGACTACTTCTAAATGTTTTATAACTACCTGAATTAATCATGAATTGCAGTAGGAATATGTGTTAATAAAACATTTACTAACACACTAAGTAACTATTACTATGTGTCTAAATAATAAGATGTATAAATGAATGTTTAAATAGTTTATTAATCATTTGCTTACACTTACTAAATTAACTACTGACAACTCCTAAATAACTGGTTTGTAAATATTGTAATACTTAATTTAGAAATGATAAATTGATTATTAATAAAGTATGAAAATACAATTATTAAACACATTATAGATATGCTTATAAATCAAGAATAAAGCAATTATAGCTGTATTTATAAACTACTTACTAATGTCTATTAATGCTTTATAAGTGATGAAATAACTATTAACTAATGCTTAACTAATGCTTCATAGTGTGCAGTTATTATAAAGTGTTACCCAACATTCTAGTCTGAAAATTTAGCCTTAACCCTATTCCTACCCCTAAACCTAACCCTACCCATAAGTTATCCCAAAAGTCAGAGGGAAATGATAGATGAATAAAACTGATGTAGAAGCACCAATTCATGATTTTAAGCCTAAACTTGACATAATCTGTAAACTTGTCCCTCAAATCTGATTGGTTGATTTGAATGTTGTTCCAGGATCAACAAAAATGTTGAACTCAGCAATATCAGGTTATGCGGTATATGATAGAGCCCTATGTCCTTTTACAAAGTCTTGGTTTTGTTTTCAGGGTCTACTAGAATAGGATTTCATGTATGAATGTTCAGAAACCACTCATTTTCCCCATATTCTCCATTGTTGCAGCTTCTCTCTTCCCAGTCTGTCAGTAACGCTCTGGGCTGCATTTCCCAAAAGCATTATGAGTTGATCGTAGAGACCATTGGTGGCATTTGTTCTATGATCATCTTATGCTTTTGGGAAACACAGCCCTGTTTAGTTCCTGTCTCTATGAAGCCCCTCCTTCTGAAAAGCACAATGTGCTCTGATTGGTCAACTGGAGCAGTGTGTTGTGATTGGTCAATCTCTTCAAGCGTGTTTGGGAAATACCCCGCTCCTTACCATAACCACCACTTTCAACACACTACTAACTAACCCAACCAGGCCCCGCCCCTTTATTCTGCGCATGAATTATGTAAATGAGAAATATTGTGACGTGACGTGAAGAAAACTCAAAACTACAATGGCGGCGTTTCAGGTAGTTCAGAAACACTAATATAGAGAATAACTCTTGATGGAGGGACTTTGTAACTTTGCAGAGCTTTTTCATGCTCAAACAACAACATTACAAACTAAAGAAATTTGAAATTGAAAATAAAAATCATAATAGATCCTCTTTAGATTAGACTTTAAACTCATATCAATATGTTTGCTTAGACCGAACGAACATGCAGGACTCGTTCCTCTGACCTGATTGCATTTAGCCTGAGAAAGTTGAGTAAGAATCTTCCACACGGGTGTCGTTGTGGCCTTTAGCACTGACTCAGGCTGTGTGTCCACCCCCTCCCAACACACACAGAGCTCAATATGTCCAGTCGATCTGTCCACCCTCCCCTCGCTCTCTCTATCTTTCTGTCTGCTCCTCTTGGCTCTGGCGTTGCACAGAGGACAGATTTGTCCAGCAATTTGGCCGTTCCTTGGAATTACGGCCGGGTATTAGTGAAGAGTTAGTGAGAGTCGTCCGGATCGCACAACACCCCAGAGACACGGACATCAGTCCAACAGATGTGACCTCATTACACACACTGGACAATAGGGAGGGAGAGTGAGCGTTAAAGGCTACTACAGAATAAAGTTCATTGTTATCACAATTCCATTATCCTTAATGTAATCAAGTTTACGGTAACAATAAACTTGACATGGAGACGCTCTGCTGTAATGAAGAGTCATGAGTCACATGCATGGCACAGAGATTTCCGGGTAGATTACAATCAGGGTCCAGAGATTCCTGGATGTACTACGATGATGTCACATTTCTTGTCACATTCAGTTGTTTTCTAGCTAGTGTTTACATCGCTTTTCTTTGAGTGCTTTAATGCTGCAGTTTGCCTATCAACGTGGATCAGCATTATTGTCAATGCAAGTGACACTGATAATAGGGAGTTTTAGAGAGCGGTCTACACGATAACCAATTCCCTTACCTGTCCAATGACAAAAACAAAAAAAGCAACTTGTGCATTACTGCTCAGGATTGTCTCTGTCATCACCTTCTGAATGCCATTCCATTCCAAAGTTTAAGCTAATTTCTTTTTGTCATTAGTGGACTTTCTGTCTTACCTCCTCGGCCGTACAGGTACTGATTCTCCTGTTGTCTCGGCTGGTAAAGCAGGATAACGATCTCCAGTGTTACAATTTAAGCAATAAGTGTTTTCCTTGACCCAAATAATGCAACGCTACTAGCGTATCTTGAAAGACGGCAGCTAATGAGCGTGAGGATTGTCATTTAGTAAAACAATGTGGGTCTTGTAATTTAAACATGGTGAAATATATTGAGAGAGGGGTGATCCGCACCAAATATAATGAGTTCAGTCCTCATGTAAAGTGAGTGTACACCATTCAGATGACTCTTCACAAAAACACAGTTCATTTCTTAAAGGGGTGGTTGGTTATGATTTCACTTTTTAAACTTTAGTGTGTAATGTTGCTGTTTGATCATCACAACATCTGCAAAGTTATGACACTCAAAGTTCAATGCAAAGGGAGTTAGGGTAAACTTACCTATTAAAGGTGCCCTAGAATTAAATATTGAATTTATCTTGGCATAGCTGAATAACAGAGTTCAGTACATGGAAATGACATACACTGAGTTTCAAACTCCATTGTTTCCTCCTTTTTTATATAAATCTCATTTGTTTAAAAGACCTCCAAAGAACAGGCGAATCTCAACATAACACCGACTGTTACGTAACAGTCGGGATCATTAATATGTACGACCCCAATATTTGCATATGCCAGCCCATGTTCAAGGCATTAGACAAGGGCAGCCAGTATTAATGTCTGGATCTGTGCACAGCTGAATCATCAGACTAGGTAAGCAAGCAAGAACAACAGCAAAAAATGGCAGATGGAGCAATAATAACTGACATGATCCATGATATCATGATATTTTTAGTGATATTTGTGAATTGTCTTTCTAAATGTTTCGTTAGCATGTTGCTAATGTACTGTTAAATGTGGTTAAAGTTACCATCGTTTATTACTGTATTCACGGAGACAAGAGAGCCGTCGCTATTTTCATTTTTAAACACTTGCAGTCTGTATAATTCATAAACACAACTTCATTCTTTATAAATCTCTCCAACAGTGTGTAATGTTAGCTTTAGCCACGGATCACAGTCTCAAACTCATTCAGAATCAAATGTAAACATCCAAATAAATACTATACTTACATTATCCGACGCATGCATGCAGTATGCATGACGAACATCTTGTAAAGATCCATTTGAGGGTTATATTAGCTGTGTGAACTGTGTTTATGCTGTTCAAGGCAAGCGCGAGCTCCGGGGGCGGGGAGCACGAGAATTAAAGGGGCCGCAACCTATATATCGGTGCATAGTTAATTATGCCCCAAAATAGGCAGTTAAAAAAATAAATTTAAAAAAATCTATGGGGTATTTTGAGCTGAAACTTCACAGACACATTCAGAGGACACCTTAGACTTATATTACATCTTTTAAAAAGAAGTTCTAGGGCACCTTTAAGCTCAAGTACCGTTAAGCACACTACCATATTTGAGCTCAGATTATAAAAAGAAAAAAAAATAATGTATTATCCTACTTGATGTCTTAACCAATTGATGTGTTTGTTATTGCATACCTCCTGTAACTTCAGACCATTGCACACTGAGATAAGTGTATCCATGTGTTCACACTGTCTGGTGGCTATTTTGAAAGTACTTTTAAATCCATAATATTATACATTTACAGTTTATTGATGATCTGTGGTTTAAACTGCTGCAATTTTTAAAGCCTTCATATTATTGTAAGGTGAGCTTAAAGGGTGCAGTACTATGAAAATCAAACAGCTTCAGTGTGACATCAGTAAGAAAAAGTACATTTCATAGATATCGTCAATAATAGTTGTTCATATTAAAATATGTCTAAACTTAAAACATGACCTAGATTATTTATTTAGCAAAATCCTTAGTCCTTTAAATTTAATGTAATATTTATTAATTCAAAATTGTTGCTGCTCCAATTAATCTCAGCATGCTCCCTTTAAGCAAATCTACATTGAAAGTCTATGTAAATACTTCATAAACAGACTTTAAATATTAACTGATGCTTGTCACTTTAAGTTAATCTTTATAAAATGATTAATAACTTATTTTCACAGCCTTAAAGGGTTAGTTCACCCAAAAATAAAAATTACCCCATGATTTACTCATCCTCAGACTAGTACAATCGGAGTTATATTAACATTTTTCTTCCTGAGACTCTCCATCAGTGTCGACTCCGGTTTGAACAATGTAAGGCTGAACACTTTCGTCATTTTGGCTGCGTGAGATTCTCCAGCTTTGTTGTTGTTGAGTTGTTAAAGCTCCGCCCTCTTCTGGAAAGGGGGCGGGAGCAGCAGCTCATTTGCATTTAAAGGGACACACACAAAAACTGCGTGTTTTTGCTCACACCCGAATAGGGGCAAATTTGACAAGCTATAATAAATGATCTGTGGGGGATTTTGAGCTGAAACTTCACAGAAACATTCTGGAGACACCAGAGACTTATATTACATCTTGTGAAAGGAGCATTATAGGTCCACTTTAATGTGTAAAACTTTTTTTAAAATGGCACCAAATTACCGAATGCACATTTAAACAGCTTTTTATTTTAAACACTGCTAGACCAAAATAAAACAAGTGTAAAGGCAATACTGAGAGTGCATAAACATTAAAAGACAAGTGCTCCACTGAATTCTGGAGAGAATGTGGCCGATCATTGGTCATCGATCATTTATCTCTCATTGAGAAGAATCACCCAATAACCCGCCGTCTCAGCTTTTTAAGAGAGCTCGGATGATTCTGAACAATTAAATCAGTTCTTACTCACACTCCAAGAACTCCATCTGATGGTAATCATCATTTATTTTTGACTGGAAATGCAATTGAATCTCAATTTGTCATGCCAGATGACACTGCAGGCATAAGAACAGAGTGCCTTTTAATATTCATGGAAATCGGAAACAAACGGGCCGGTGTTTCGGTAATGGCTGCCATTTGGAAAACAGAGCTCTCTTTCTGTGATGCTGTTTTTCTCTGTCTTTAATGATGTCCCATGATGCACCCTGTTTGCATGGTAACCAAATATAATTGCCTGATAATCATGCATCACTGCATGCTCATTACAGTGGTAAATTAGCACTGGTGGGTGAAGTCGCAATCCGCTCGCTCGCACCTTGTGGCACATTTCTTTAAATAAGCTCTTGTAAGAGAGAGAAATAGTTAACAGTTGCGGGGGTAAAGCCTCGCTGAGCTCTGCCCTTCTCGCTGACATTTTGAGATGGACTGTAATTACTGTGCCGGGTCCGTTATGAGTGGCAATAACGCGAGAGGTCAATCTGGCACTGAATTGTTTAGTCAGGCATCCCATGGCAAAAAGCAGATAATGTTGGGATCGGTAAGGTAAAATGTGACCTCAAAGAGCCTTAATTCTAACCTAAAATGCCAGTGTGTTCTTGGTAAATGGCAACCCATGACAATCTTCTTACATCCTCACAGATTTCTCTGCATTTCAACAACATATTTCTCTGCTAGTAACAATGGCTAAGGGGAAATGCTTCCTTTTTTACTTTAAATGTCTGCCAGTGCTCCTGGCTAGAAACATGGCAGCCTGGGAGAAAATTCTCTCAGCATTTCCCAAAAAGTCGGTGAGATGGGCGCTCATCTGATGGCTACACCATTGCCAGAGTCCTCATCTCACAAATCTCTGTCAGCCTCAGACATCCAACAGCTGTTGGACATCCCATGGATGAGAAAATGTTCTGTCACAAATGCTTAGTCAGTCTCACAGGAGCCACATGATCACCAAACCAAAGCTCAAGTTTGCAGGTCCTTCTTCAATGAGAATCCGTGAGTATAAGCTAGTGAGGGTTCAACAAGTGCATGTCCAAGAGTCTCAAGCCAAGTCAGACATTACAACCCTCCCATCTTGACAAGAACTTGACAGCTTGGTTGACGAGTCACTAGATTAATCACCAGTGTTTTCAGCGACATCAACAATCACACTTTCTGTCCGAAGCAGCTCAAAGTAACAAACTGCGTTACAAATTGAGACCTTAGTTACGTTACTACGATTAATCGCTGTCAGTCAGACATTCCCCTTTTTCTATTTAACATCACCCCCCTCCTCCAATCCTTCACATTATGGAGGCCTGGAAAAAACCCACCCACTCCGGTCGAGAGAAGCTCTGATAAAGCGGGGCTAATGGCTCTGAATTGGCTCCGGCGTCTAGAGATTCCCGGCAGCTAAGAGCTTTAAGAGTGCACAGATGTTGTCAGTTGACACCGCAGTCATTAATGCACATTGGTCCTCGTGTCTGCCGTCATTAGAGTTTTAGGGGGTAACAAGAGTCTCCCACACAATCTGCACAGCATATCGAAGCCTTTAAGTCGCCCAATTTGAATGAATCGATATGGCAACAGGAAACAATTTGGGTGAGGCTTTATTGGGTCATGAATGCAAAGCGAGAAAGGGAGTTGAAAACCACTGAGGGGTGCATTAGGGTTAATTAGATATGGAACTTATTTTGGCTAATCTTTTGGAGTCAGAGTTATGTAAAGGGGATTAAGGGAGAGAACTTGTCTAGCAGGTAAAGCAAAGTAATTAAGATGTGAGACAATCTCCAGAAAAGTCATTAGCGGGATGCTATGAATATCTGCAGAGCTCGTCAGAATCCTCAGAGAGCGAGGAGGTGCTACTATGTTAATGAGCAGATATAATGCTGCATTTCCTTAACAGGATTGAAGGTGAAAAAAAAAAAAAAAACACTGTTCTAAAAATATTTACATGGTATCTGCCAATTACATGCAAGGCAACTATTTCACTTGGTGCTTTGGAAAATGGTCCCACAAAGCCACACGTTCTCGCGGCATGAAGTCTGGCCCGTGTTACATCTTATTCTAGCGGAGAACCGCGGAATGGATGTCTAGTTTACTTGCTACTTAATGTCTCAAAACAAAATCTCTGAAGATCTGAAGCCACAAGCCTGGCACACTTAGACAAATCCATTGTTCAGTTCTTTCTCTCAAGTGCTTTTAAATGCCTTTCCCCAGTGGACTGATAAAAAGACCTGTACAGCCAGACTCGGAGAAATTGCAATCTGACTGGATCTTATTTTCACAAGTCATGGTGTAATAAGCACCAGACATCCATCCATTGATTGATCGATTGATCTTTTCTTTGGAATGCATGAAGACTGGTTTTGTGTCAGACCTCCATATCATATGCATAAGTCGGCACAGGCTACAGAACCTTATCTGCAGTGTCATAGTACCAGATTGAGACTTCAAGACTTGTAGTGCTCGTCCGGTGGAGTACTGCGAAACAACTGACAATCAAAAGGTAAATATCCTTTGATAAATATTGCATAAGCCATCTTCCATAACACTTGTTCCACTGAGGTGAATATATTAAAGTCTAGGTGCATCAGTCATTTTTGTTCAGAGAGAGACAGCTGCCCTCTTGACATTCTCTTTTGAGTCTTAAACAGAGCAACACACACAAAACAAGGAACATCTGGGAAAAACCACAAAAGCAAAGCATCCGAGTATATTCTCAAGAGTGACACACAATGGCCTTGTGCATCAGTCTCCCACCGGAGAGCCGGATTGTGTCTCCAACCCTCCCACCAACATTCCTGTCCACATGATCAATGTGACTGCTGTTCATTTTTGTCACATTTTAATCTGTGGCGGAGCACCGGGGCATGATTGCCTGTGTGCTGCCTACGAAAATAAATTATAGATGCCAGACAACAAGAGGAGGGGCGATTAATGCTTTACTGCAGGCTCGAATATGGCTGGGGAAAAAAATAATGTCATTAATGTGCTAATGAGCTGATGTGAGAATTACAAAAAAAAAAAAAAATCCAGACAGAGGTAAGATAAACCTGACAAATTCTTAATTTGAGGATGTATATTTCAAACAATATACAGTATCCAGAATCATGCTCTAACATAAAGTTTTTTTTTTTTTTTTTTGCTATGGTTGTTGTTGTTGTTGTTTTTGTTTGTTTTATTTAAAAAAAAAAAAAATCATTATTGCCACTGCCTTCAACAGAGCTTAACTTGTACTGAACATTCCTTTAAGTCTTGTTCAGGGATAAGGATTGAGCAACACCAGTAAATGCTTATTTACTGCTTGTTTAATGTGTTCAACCAAATCCTTAGCCTTTATTTATGATAAAGAAAATGAGCACTGGCTTCAGGATTCAGAGCTGTTCCTCCTCATAAAACCTTCCCAAGGAAAAAGTGCAGCAATATTCCTAACTAACCTTCCTTCATCCAGTAATCTTTCTTTCCCTGCAGCCCCGCTCTCCGAGTTCCCTGAACTCCTGGTCTCCATCGGTAACCATTGCCATGGTAACCATGCAGACGGTGGAAAGGTAAGTGGAAGTCGAGCCGCAGGCTTTGGCAATCGTAAATACATGCGACTCGGCCAAGAAAAATATGACTTCAGTGTCACGAATGTATGACAAGTAAAAACACTGATCTTTGTTCCTCCTAAATCACTGTCAAATACAATTAAAAGCTAGCTGGTTTAATTTAAAGGAAAGCAAATTGCACTGACTGCCTTGGATTCTGGAGTCTTATTCTGTATTTGACAAGAAAAATACACATATTCAATTTGCTCATGAATCATCCATCAAGTGCTGCAGAGTCAAAAAAAAAAAAAAAAAAAAAAATGTGATTGGCATTCAGAAAAGAGCCATTTATTGTGCAGCAGTCATAGATGATGACATGAGATGGCAGGCCTGCTTTATGGCGAAGCATGATGGGAAGAGAGAAGCAAAGCCCAGGGGACAAGGTGGCAAGGTGAATCTCATCGAACGGACAATGAATGAATTAATTAATTAATGAATGGGTGAATGAATGAATGAATTAATAAATGGATGAATGACCAAACAAACAAACTGATATATGAATGAATGAATGGACAAATAGACGAATGAATGAATGAATAAATGAATGAATGAACGGACGAATGAATGGACAAATGAATGAACGGACAGATGGATGGGTGGAAGGACTAATGAACGAACGAACGAACAAACTAATGTATGAATGAATGGACAAATGAATGAATGAACGAATTAATTGGTGAATGGACGAATGAATGAATGGACAGATGGATGGATGGATGGAAGGACGAATTAATGAACAAATGAATGAATGAATGAATGAATGGACGAATGAATGAACGGGCAGATGGATGGGTGGAAGGACGAATGGATGAATGAATGAATGAACAGACAAACGAACAAATGAACAAATGGATTAACTAACAAACAATCAAATTAATTAATTAATATTATTACAATATTAATTGCAGTAATTAGCATACACTACCGGTCTGAAGTTTGGGGTCGGTAAGATTTTTCTTAATATGTTGAAGTCTCTTCTGCTTACCAAAGCTGCATGTATTTAATAAAAAATACAGCAAAAACTGTGAAATATTATTCCAGTGTAAATCAGCTGTTTTCTATGTGAATATACAGTAAAATATAATTTATTCCTGTGATCAAAGCTGAATTTTCAGCATCATTACTCCAGTCTTCAGTGTCACATGATCCTTCAGAAATCATTCTAATATGATGATTTGCAGATTATTATCAATATTGAAAACAGTTGCGCTGCTTCATGTTATTGTGGAAACCGTCATACTTTTTTTTTTTTTCTTTTTTTTTAAGATTCACTCATGAATAACTCAACAGAACAGCATTTATTTGAACTAGAAACCTTCTGTAACATTATAACAGTCTTAACTCTAAAAACTGTAATTTAATTGCAGGAAAATTGCTAATTACTGACTGCAAACTTTTAGTGTACATCTACTTAATTGACGTAGAAAACAATGTTACAAATAATGTTCTAAAATAAGCTTCATGTTTTTTATGCAAATTGCTTTTTTTTTTTTTTTTTTCTTCCCTGAATATGGTGTGAAATGGGAGCCGGACACGTGTTGATAAGATTCACCCAGAGCCGGTCACGTTGCTTGTTTGTTTTATGCTGGTTTCATTGCATCTCAGTGTTTCTGAAGCATTGCCGTATGGTCTGTTGTGGAGCAGATCTGTGACAGGTAAATTAAAGTGCGGAACATTCAATCTGCCAAAATATGCAAATGTATTCTAACTTTAGGGCGCGTATTAAGTTTGTTTGTCTCCTAGAGAAAATTACGTGTTATGCACAGTTCATCTGCACCAAGCAGTTTGCATTTCCATGCCCATTAATCCACAAACAGAGACAAAAGAATATAACGGCAAAGCAAGTCGGTGATTTAATTAATATTTCATTAAGATAGAATGGGCCAACATCTATGAGTGTACAAAAAGACGCATAAGAGCGACGGTTAAATCAAAGATTGTGACACAGAGATATTATAATCGACTAGTATTTTTTATGGTTTGTTTATAGTACAACACAGCCAGGCTGAAATATTGCCAGGGAAGAAATGGAGAGAAAGAACAAACTCCATTATATTCTGCTGATGTGTGGAGCTACGAAGGTCTCATATCGAAAACTGTCAAGCCTTGTGCGATGAATAAAGCTTCTGAATAGGAAATGAGAAATTCAAAAGCAGGAGAAGGTTGACAATCAATCAAAGCTGTCTGAAGCATTACTAAAGCTGCTTCTGGTGCTCAACTTCTTTTCTGACTTGGTATCTACCGAACAGCGCAGGGATCATGGATTGTTATTGTCCAGTCATGAAACAACAAAGCAATAAACTATGAAAAAAAAAATTAATAATAATAAAAACTTCAGCGGGATAGTTCACTAAAAACTATAAATTCTGCCATCATTTATCACCTTCACGCATGTTCATGCAGCTCTTTTCCATACAATGACAGTCCACAATCACCACTGCTTTCAAAAAGCCCCGTAAAAGTATCACAAAAGTATCATAAAAGTATTAATATGACTCTATTAAGGCCCCAACATATTTCAAGCAAAATCGAAGAATGAACTGGTTTGACGTCATTTCAAACAAATTCTGGCCAAAACGAAGTTCGCACGGAGTTCATTTCAGAAGTTCGAAACAGTTTGACAAAGCAAACTTTCCTGAAAAGGAAACCATTAGTCCTCCACTAGTCTGTGGTGGTTATGTAATAGGTGGGCGTGGCTCTGAAACTCCACCTTCTTTGAGGTGTAAATCTTCTCATTTTTTTTCTTCTGTTCAGTCCGTCAAGGTCAGACATTCATGAATAAAAACATGAACACACTGGAGAGCTGCTTTATAGTAGAAACTGAAGTTGTTATTCTAATTGAAAGTAAAACTGACACTGTTTATCATGTGTAATACTGTAAAGCTTCTGCCTTAAAGCAAGCTATATATTGTATAAAGCTGTATATTGTATGAAGTGGTTTATAAATTAAATTTATGATTTGATGTGACTGGAGCTGGTGTAAACGTGCACATTGCTGTGATCAGATGCTGTTTTCTCAGCACATTTTTGTTGTTTATTTTGTTATTTAGAAATGTCGTTCTCAGCTCCTGTTGGAATCAATGCATCTCTTATTTACATTGTGTTTGCGATGTTAGTTATGATGAAAGCATTGGTTAGAGTGCAGAAATCAAGTTGCATTCAACATGTTTGTGATCAGCCTGTGATCTGTGTTCATTACTGCAACCTTTCATGCCACAATCTAAATATAATGCCATAGATCTAAATGTAATCAACACTATTCACAATTAGTAAACCTTTGGGAATGTAATAGTAAAAGCGTGCTAAAAGTTTGAGAGAATTCCACATGTAATACTTAGCTATTTCCATATGCAAAGATGTCAGCCAATCACAGCAGTGGGCGTTTACACTGAAGTCTCACAGCAGACACGCCCCTTAAAACAGAGCATTCAAATAAAATCAGGGTTTTATTTATAAATGATGACTATTTTTGATGTACTTTTTTAAAGTTTTGATTCTAATGTAGCGATTTTGGTCTAGCCTCACATGAGGGCACCACAAATTTAGTTATTTATGGTCTTAAATATTAATATTAATATTTTGTATTAATATTAATATTGAGTTTTTGGTCACACAAAACACCTACAGTGAGTATGACAGCATCAGATGATTCCTTCCAATATTTCGGGGCACCATCTAAGGAATCTGACCTTGACGATAAAGAACAATCATGGGATATTGTTGACTGAATTACAATTATATAAATTGGAGGAAGTTCATCACTTGACCAATCTGAAGGATTTGTGAGATATCGTTAACTTGGAGAGACTCTTATTGTATTATCAACACAAGTGTAATAAAAGGATTTTATCAACAAAAGGATAGACAAGAGTAACTAACAACTACTGATAGATGCATGAATGGATGAATAGTACAAAAAGATTGATAGAGAAACTGTAGTTTCTCTAGAAGATAAATAAACCAAGAGAGTGTTTGTTATTAACTGATATCAGCTATGCATAATTTAATGCAAATTAGTTAATCATATACCAACAATATACACTAATGCCAAGGTCTCTAGAAAGAGGTTTGGTAAGTGATATTTACGTCTGGCTGGTCGTGCTGAATCCGAGCGGTGACGTCTTCCACTTGTTGAGCTGAGCAGCGTTGCAGTGGGAAGAAAGGAGTTGGAATCCATTTCACAGCCTTGAACACAAAGTACTTGTGAACGTTGAACTCCTGAAGCACAGAGAAGGTCCTTTTCCTGGAACACGCAGAAGAAGCATCCTTCAAGGTTCTGATATCTGTGCAGATGATCCTTATTCTCTGGAACACGCAGACAGAAGGATCTTTAGATTCCGAATTCAGTGCAGATCCGGGCAGTCTGGAACACGCAGATTCTGGAGGATCTCTGATGAGAGGATTTTGAAGTTGGTGCAGAAGATATTTTGAAGATGGGGGCTAAGCTTGTCGTTGTTGTATCTGTTGCAGTTTTCAAACTTCCCAAATTCACTTCTTGCAGAACTTCCTCGTTTCTCTCTTTAGAGTTTCATAGTCTTGAGAGAGCAACTTCACGACTCTGTAGAGTTGGACTTAGCTTAGCACATCTTGGGAACGGAACCTTGAACCAGGACTGGAACAGGAACTGGAGCCTGGAACCAGACTGGGAAACTGCAGCAACCCAGAAACTGGAACAATTCTCTGTCTCAGGGACAAGCCTTTTAATCTATCCCGAGAAGGAGGGAAATGCAAATTGGCTCCTTTCAGATCCAGTGTTTTGATTGACTGATGCATCCTCTTGCATGAGGTTCATTTGAATAGCTTAAAGGTGCCGTAGAACGTATTTTTAAAAGATGTAATATAAGTCTAAGGTGTCCCCTGAATGTGTCTGTGAAGTTTCAGCTCAAAATACCACATAGATTTGTTTTAATTAATTTTTTTAACTGCCTATTTTGGGGCATCATTAAATATGAGCCGATTTAGGTTGCGGCCCCTTTAAATGCTCACGCTTGCCTTAAACAGTGCATAAACAAAGTTCACACAGCTAATATAACCCTCAAAATGGATCTTTACAAAGTGTTCGTCATGCAACATGTCTAATTGCGTAAGTATGGTATTTATTTGGATGTTTACATTTGATTCTGAATGAGTTTGATAGTGCTCCGTGGCTAAAGCTAACATTACACACTGTTGGAGAGATTTATAAAGAATGAAGATGTGTTTATGAATTATACAGACTGCAAGTGTTTAAAAATGAAAATAGCGACGGCTCTTGTCTCCGTGAATACAGTAAGAAACGATGGTAACTTTAACCACATTTAACAGTACATTAGCAACATGCTAACGAAACAATTTACAAACATCACTAAAAATATCATGATATCATGGATCATGTCAGTTATTATTGTTCCATCTGCCATTTTTTGCTATTGTTCTTGCTTGCTTACCTAGTCTGATGATTCAGCTGTGCACAGATCCAGACGTTAATACTGGCTGCCCTTGTGTAATGCCTTGAACATGGGCTGGCATATGCATTTCCATGTACTGAACTCTTGTTATTCAACTATGCCAAGGTAAATTCAATTTTCAATTCCATGGCACCTTTAAAGTTCATGTTTAGAACAATGTACTTAAGGTTTTTCCTATGCCTAATTCACTTTCCAAACCAATTTCAGATTAACCTAGGCTTCGTGCTGAAAACATAATGACCAAACATCATTGGATTATATTGAACTTTTACTTACGCACTCATGTAACTTAATAGGTAAGTTTGTATATTGTGCATGTACACAAACAACACTCATTAAGTGTTTGTGGAGCTTCTCTTGGAGGTGTAATTTTTGGAGTCCTGTGCTTTTCATCATGGCAGATGAGGTGATGAAGGGAGTCTGCCCTCATGTCTGCCTGCTGATCACTACACTATCATTATAAGTGCACGCCAGGAAACATTATAAAATAATAAAATAATGCAGTTCATGACCCTTTTAAAATGTGCACATCCAGTAAGATAGTTTACTTACACAATTGAAATCTACTGATGAAATCAGTGAAATATTCACAGTTGATTTTGATTAGCTAAAATTGATTTTCTCCATCAGGTTATTATTATTATTATTTAAATCCTGGAGGGACCGTCTTCTGAAGTCATGACATTGAAATCATTTCTCCTCTGCCATAGCTCACAATTTTATCTGTGTTTGCATATTTAACCATAGTTACAGAAAAAAAAAAAAAAAAAAAAAACTTCATTAGATGACTTAAATCTCACTTTGTCACACAAAACTACTCCATTGCATGACTTTAGGAAACTTGAGCAATGAAGCACCAGTCATACGAACTACTTCATGACCTTAATAGAATCATTCACTTCCATTATGTGTATAAAAATGAACAGATCTTCTTTTGTGTTCTACAAAAGAAAGAAAGGAAATCATACATATTTTGGCTAAACTAACAATTTAACATCAATCATCGAATGCAAGAAACAGAGCAACCAATTACAGAATATAAAATACTTGGTCTCGTGTGAACTAGTACAAAGCCCCTGCCATCAGGATTAAAATTAATATTTCATACTGCAATGATTAGCTGTAAATCCAGTTAAATATTAATTTGCCCCTTAGATATTGCACGTATATAATCACTGTGCTTTAACTATTCACACAGGGTTTCTATAAAGGAGCGTTTGTTAAAGAGCGAGGAAAAAAAACAGTCTATTGAAGAAAACCAATTAAAAACACAAGGAAACCACGAGGGACTCGTTTCCCAGAAGCTCCTTGAGCAAAACCAGCCGAACCGAGTGCGAGTTGATCCAAACACACAGCTAAAAAAAAAAAAAAATGCACTGTGACGTTTATTTCCAGAATCATCATATACACTTCCTAAAAGCTATTTGGCTATCAATAAGGAAGTAAAAATGAAGCTACTTGGCATTCGAACAGAGAATCTTAACACTTGCAAATGACTCAGGACTCGATGCACAAACAACAGATCTATCTGACCGTCCAGTAATGGTGCTGCATAATAATTAAGCTCATTTGCAGCTTAACTTGTTTGGCCTTCTGCTCCATGCCGTCACCTCCACAAAACACACACATCCACACCAGGCTTCCCATCGCATCACACTCGAGCAGCAGCAGTTTTGCTGAAATCTGAGCTCCAGGAATACCTCCAGCGAGACACGTTTCTCTGTCCCTTCGGAGAGATCCAGGTACACGGAAGCCAAGCCAGGCCTGTTCTGTCCCGCCGCAGGCCCTCGGTATGTAATGTCAGGCTATACGTGTCCAGAGCGCCGCTCCCGCTATCCTCTCTACATATGGTGGAACATTGTGTAAAGAGATCTGCTCCATCAAGCACTTTCTCGGGCCCAGTACATGCTAATGATGTTTAATTAGCCAGTTACACCTGTTTGTCCCTTCTGTGCCATTGACAAGCTCCTACATACAGGAGGTACAGCTGATATTGTGAGTTTACCGAAGGAAAAAGATTGTGTAGGCTGAAAGTTTGCACTATTGCATGTCTGTTTTAATGTCTATAGGTGATTGAAGCACAGTTGCTGGTCTGAGTATTTCAGAAACTGCTGGGATTTTCACACACAACCATCTCTAGGGTTTACAGAGAACGGTCAGAAAAAGAGAACATATCCATTGAGTTAAAATGCCTTGTTGAGGTCAGAGATGAGAGGAGAATGCCAGACTGATTTCAGCTGTAATAGTAACTCAAATAAGCAGTCGTTACAGTCGAAGTCTGCAGAAGAACATCTCTGAATGCACAACACGTCCAGCCTTGAAGCAGATGAGCTCCAGGAGCAGAAGACATACCGGTGACACTCCTGTCAGCTGAGAACAGCAAACTGAGGCTACAATACTATACTATACATATGGAATTGTACCAAAACTGAACAAGAGAAGAGTGGAGAAACAATGTCTTTTCTGATGAGTGGATTTCTGCTGCGATATTCAGATGGGAGGGTCAGAATTTGGCGTAAAGAAAATGAAAGCATGGATCCATCCTGCCTTCGGTTCAGTGTGAATTATATTTTCTTGGCACACTTTGGGCCCCTTAGTACCAATTGATCACTGAAAAAATCATACAGACCCCAAACTTTTGAATGGTAGCGTAAATGTGGCTGCTATATATGCTTGTAAAATGTTGGTCGAAATTGAAAAAAATAGTTAATTAAGCCCTCGTCTAGCGATCCCAATGCTCCAAATAGCAATTAAACACCTAAAAGTGTCTTTATTTTGTATGTTTTCTGAGAGGAGTACCTTTCCTTTCTGTTTCCATATTTCTCTTCTCGCTTCTGGATGACTGGTGTTTCCTCTCAGCACAAGTTTGGTATCGCTGTAAAGCGCAGAATTTGTGAATATTCACAATGAATTCTCGATGGCATGAGTCTGAACTAATGAAATGTGATTTCCAAACTCATGCTGATGTAAACAAAACGATCCGAAGCACATGCAAAAAGACGCCTCAGACAGCGCGTGATCCTGATATACACATATACACAGAATTACAGTATTTCAAAATATCTGCTTTGGCGAGTATTCACACAAACATGATCTGTTATGCCTTAAATTCGTATTATAAATCTTTTAAATATATAATATATATCTTAATATATAGGCTGTCTGCCTCTATAATATTAAAGGTGCCCTAGAACGTTCTTTCACAAGATGTAATATAAGTCTAAGGTGTCCCCTGAATGTGTCTGTGAAGTTTCAGCTCAAAATACCCCATAGATTTTTTTTTATTCATTTTTTTAACTGCCTATTTTGGGGCATCATTAACTATGCACCGATTCAGGCTGCGTCCCCTTTAAATCACGCGCTCCCCTGCCCCCCGAGCTCTCGACTATAATACAGTGCATAAACAAAGTTCACACAGCTAATATAACCCTCAAATGGATCTTTAGAAAATGTTCGTCATGCATGCTGCATGCATGCATCGGATCATGTGAGTATAGTATTTATTTGGATGTTTACATTTGATTCTGAATGAGTTTGATAGTGCTCCGAGGCTAAAGCTAACATTACACACTGTTGGAGAGATTTATAAAGAATGAAGATGTGTTTATGAATTATACAGACTGCAAGTGTTTAAAAATGAAAATAGCGACGGCTCTTGTTTCCGTGAATACAGTAAGAAACGATGGTAACTTTAGCCACACTTAACAGTACATTAGCAACATGCTAACGAAACATTTAGAAAGACAATTCACAAATATCACTAAAAAATATCATGTTATCATGGATCATGTCAGTTATTATTGCTCCATCTGCCATTTTTCGCTGTTGTTCTTGCTTGCTTACCTAGTCTGATGATTCAGCTGTGCACATCTAGACGTCCTGCCCTTGTCTAATGCCTTGAACATGGGCTGGCATATGCAAATATTGGGGGCGTACATATTAATGATCCCGACTGTTACGTAACGTTGAGATTCGCCTGTTCCTCAGAAGTCTTTTAAACAAATGAGATTTACATAAGAAGGAGGAAACAATGGAGTTTGAGACTCACTGTATGTCATTTCCATGTACTGAACTCTTGTTATTCAACTATGCCAAGATAAATTCAATTTTTGATTCTAGGGCACCTTTAATCAAACAATTGTGGAATCATGGTAAAAAAGTTGAATATATATTTTTTTCCTATATATATATGGGTTTTGACTTGGTTTGTGCCAAATTTGGTGTTATTACCAGAGATTTTAAGGTGATTTTGTTTTGGAACCTTCAGAAAACTTTAACTCAATTTTTCTCAGAATTGACTTTGCTGACTCTATCGACTTCTAACAGGTGTAGCTCAGTCATTTTTTGTCATATTCAAACAAATACATCATTTTGAAGGTTTTTTAATAGAGAATGAGAATAACAATAACTCATTTTTTGAAAACTTGCTCATTGCAACTCTTTTTGTCACCATGGGTCACATACTGTATGTTAATAAACTAATCTTTGCAATCTTTTTTTGTTTTCTGTAACACCTGCAGCTTATTTTGAGTAAATGAGCACTTTTCCTGTATGCTATTGGTTGTCAAAACTGTGTTATATATTAAACAGTTAATGACGCACCATTTGGGACATGTCATGAGTGTAATAACATCTCTATAGAGCTTTAGAAATGCTTGAAGGAACATATTAAAGAAAGGAACGTGTGTGTCATGATGGATCCTGCATCAAGTCAGTCTCTCACGGCACAGATCAGCGATCAAACCACTACCGTTTATTTGCTGAACACGGCTCATTGACCAGTAGCTTTATCATCAGTATTCACGAATGTCTGCTTGTTAACAAGGTGGTTAATTTTAGAAAAAAAAAAAAATAAATAAATGGTTTTACATTTTAAATTTTACTTGAAGCCTTTCTATATAATGCACTATAAAAGTAGTTTTAATGCGTTAACCATGCCTTGTAATATACTATATAATGCATTGTATGATATTATGAATAATTGTAACATCATTTTATATATTCATTGTTATAGCTTTTGAAGGTATAATGCATTGAAACACATGATAAACAGCCAATTTTAGCAATCTACACATATTATAATGCATTTTAACTTTGGTTACAATTATTTATGAAATGATATAATGCATTACAATGAACATTATGAATACCTTTATACATAAATTCTTCAAGAAAAGTGTGTTTTGAGTTTTAAAATCTCACTAACTAGACTAGTGGTGTGATGGACACCAGGCCGGTTTCCTCTGGTCAGGTCAATCTGATTTGAAAGTTTTAGTAGTTTTAGGTTTGGGACAAGTTTCAGGCTGCAAAACCAGCAAACATTAGGCTGGATGGTGCTGGAGAATATGAGACAGATGAAAACATAATCTGATATGATCTCTCCTAATATTTGAAAGATGAGTTTTAAACTTTTGAAACCTCTCCAGTAATAAAACGTTGAGGAGTAATTAGTAATTAGTGAACTCGTTTGGGTTGTTCCCTGAAGTGCTTCGGGGCAGATCTGAAGATGAATCGCTTGAGTTTTCACTCTGATCTTATGCGATACAAGATGGTGTAGATTTGCATGTGCAGTTATTATAAATGCAATCTCATAAGTTATTAAGTCATATTGTTATATATCTCATAAGGTATTATTATAATCTCAATGCTTTATTGTGAAGCTCATTAAACGGTTGGGCAGTATTGCTCTCGGGCATTGTAATAACATTCAATTCAATTGACACATCAACAAGATCAACAAGTGCAGATCAATAACCATCCAACAGCACGCTAATAAATCATCCTCTCCTTCCAAGAACTCTTCCCTTGAATTGTCCTTTCCTTTTGCCAATAAGATATTCATGCCAAACTGTCATTGTGGAGCCAATTGTTTTGTTCATCCAGTCTCGATATCTGTCTCAAATTGGTGTCAAGATTAAACAAGGGATCTCAGGGGAACAATATGTGTCGACCTGACGGCACTAAAACAATCATGACATTGAGTCACTGAACACTAATGGTTGATCTGCGTCCATCAGTTGTTGTTTATTTGCACATACTGCATTATTTTAACACACAATTCACTAGAAACGAGGCAAATCAGTCAACAGTGAAAACAAAAATGTTCAATGCAATTTGTGTGGCAACATTTTCAATCTTTTCATTTCATTTTTTATTTTTAGTTAATTAACTAGTAATTTGAGGGTTTTTTTTTTGTAAATATATACTAATGTTAACAAATACAACTTTTGATTTTATTAATGTATTAGTAAATGTTAAAAATAACATTAGTTAAGATTAACAAATGCTGTAGAAGTGTTGTTAATTCTTAGTTCACATTAACTAAGGTAGTTAACTAATGAAGCCATAAAGTGTTATCAAATTAGTTTCAGTCAACTATAACCAATTGTTCATGTTTTGCACTAAAATCACACACACTAAAACTCTCTGCTTATTTCGCTGCACAGATTTGACCATAAGATGAACATCACTACAGTGTTTGTACTGCAGAGCCTCAGTGTGTATCTCCCACATCTCATTTGTGTCTGTCAGTACAGAAACAGGCCATGTAATCAAGCTCTGACGCAATGTAAACATTGGCTTGCAATATTGCAATTAGATGCTGAAAGCACCCCTGCAGCAATAAAGCAACTGAATCCAGGTCACAATTAAAAACAGCAACTCTACAAGCCCGCTGGCAGAAAGTGGAGACCAGATGTGTCGTATGATCTACACCTTACTCTACACTTTTTTTCTGCAATTAAGCAAACTTTTTCAGGTGTTATTTCATACAATTTTGTTTTTATGTGTGTACAACTGTCCAGAACTGTGCTAGATAACCATGTGCTGATTATCATCTTTGAGCGGCCCAAAAGTGTCTAAAATTTTCACTACCGAAACAATCACGACTGAAACAACATCATTGTTTTGGTAGTGACAAAAGGAACACATAATCATCTATTTGGGAGAAATAAACACAATTTTAGTACAGTTGTGCAAATCATTAGTATTTAAATACGTTTTAGTATGTGAGTTAAATCCTGTCATGTGATGTGGTCACTACCAACACATTACTGTCACTACTGGAAATATGCATCACAACCAAAACATGGGATGTTTTGTTAAAAATAAAGTATATTGAATGATCAACTAAGATGTTATAATAGTGTTTGGTTCAATGTTTATTCAAACTAATGAATCCTTCACTTTGAAATCAGTATGATAAACTTTATGCCTTTTACAAAGAAAAACTGGATTCAAAAATTACACTTGAAATATTGTTAAAATTGTAAAAAAATAAAATAAATAAATAATTGATTTACTTGTGATAACTTAATAAAAAAATAGCAAAAAATATATTTACAAGGTAGATGTTAACAACATCTTAATAGGTCAATGCAACCCTTCTTATTAAATCATTTATTTATTAATTATTTAAATTAATTATTTTCAATAGTGACAAATTTGGGGAGAGGAAAAATATTCCAAAACTTTCTGAAAATACAAGAATTAACTGCATAATTAATAGAAATGTATTATACAATTTGCATACATACAAAACTTGTCAAAAAATATGTTTCCAACTCTGACTGGCTGCATGCATGACTCATTAGATGCTGTTTGATACTCACGATGATATAGCACAGTCATAAAGCCGAAAACACGGTAAGGCACAGAAACTATTAAATGGAGGACAATTAAAGTGTAATTGGCTCAAACTTTAATAGAATAATTAAAGGTGTCCATGCAGTGCATTAGTTCACCTCATGCCAGGCAGCACATTAATCTCCGAGCTTTCGTTTCTGAGCCAGACCTTCAGTTTAATAGGCTATGTGTGCTTATCAGTGCATTACCCAAGATGCATCTGCATGGGTAGTTTCATCTATACCGCACAATGCAACACAACAGCTTATTTTATTGGATATCAAGAGACTAATCTGGTTAAATTAAGGCTATTATTATAACATTATAGGTGAAAAAATCTTTATTTTCTTCAATCAAAATATGATTATAATTTAACTATAGCTATCATTTCTTTCTTTTGGTTTTGGGATGGGACATAACCCAAGTTATGCGAGATTCATCTTATAGTGCATGCTATAGTAAAAACAGTGTAGGCTAAACCTGATATG
Organism: Megalobrama amblycephala; assembly: GCF_018812025.1. Classification (NCBI taxonomy): domain Eukaryota; kingdom Metazoa; phylum Chordata; class Actinopteri; order Cypriniformes; family Xenocyprididae; genus Megalobrama; species Megalobrama amblycephala. The sequence goes on from NC_063047.1 coordinate 42,946,481, forward strand.
GCCATTTATTCTGTAATACAGGGCTCTGTTTAGGTTGTAAGCTCCTATGCTATTAATAAAGAATTGCATTTCACTCAGACGGGCAGGATATGGTTAGCTGAAATATGGATTTTATTGGGCTCAGTGACAGTCGTGAACTATCTGAAAACTAAATTGGGCTAAAAGTCTATGTAAGGCTAGACCTTAAGAAAGGTCATATAAGAACTTCCAAACTAATACAGCTTCCATTCACTCCAGGCAGATCAGGTCAAATATTTTTGCCGTATCTCTGGATCCTCTATAAATAGCAGGTGCCACAGCGTGCTCTCTGTAGTAATGCTGGTCCAGGGTCATGTGCACCAGACACATATTGGATCAGTTTTTAAGTGGCATTTACAAAATGTAAAAGAATGGAACAGAGCACAGGGGTTAAGATGCATTTTAACTTGACATTTCATCTTAAAAGCGTAACACTCATGGCGTGAGATGCTAAAAAGAAACAGAAAACAGCACAATAAATATATATATAAACTTTTTTTTTTTATTTCTGTTTATTTCTGTTTATTTATTTTTATTCTCAATGTTTCTCATGCGTCGCTTCAAGCAGGTGATGACAGACGTGACAAAAGACTCATCAGCGGGAATGAAGTGACCTGTGCAGACTCTTCTGTGATTGACAGCGTCCTTGTCTTCATCTGACAACATGTAAAAGAATATCGCTTGGGATAAAGAGAGATTACGCCACTGTTTATGACAGATTGAAGGCTATTAGCAGCCATATTTTACTGGAACACTGCTTGTCCTCTGGGTGAACTCCAATTCATGTCATAATTTCCACAAGAACAACACACAGTAACTATTGTTTGTAAATCAATATCCTCTGTTGTTTCATCCAAGCAGCTTTTGTCTATGATTTCCATTGTTACCGGCGGATATACACGTGCTAATACACAATCACGTAGTTTCTGCTAGCGGTTTCCCAGATGTGTCGTTCTCTCAGTGAGATGAGGTAATTGTGTTTGGTATCTTCTGACAGGTGGATTTGTATTAAACATGTCACCATCAGTGTGGCTTTCATGTTTGACAGTAATTAGTAGAAATAAGTGTTAATAACTCTATACATCACTCTCAAACTGTGACTTGTTGTAAGCCCAAGGGGCTTCATATAACCCATCATCATCATCATCATCATCATCATCATCATCATCATCATCATCATCATCATCATCAGAAAGAGAGATAACACAAGGATTGTTTGGTTATTGCTTATTAAATCTCGCAAAAACAGGAAATGTAAATGTTCTTATGCTGCAACATATGGAGGGTGAGTCAAGTTCCAATGATTCAACTGGATTTCATCTTTAGGCAGGTTTATATAAGGTTGCTGCATGGTTACTTGTGTGTTGTTAAAGATGAAGTATGTAAGATTTTTTTTTTTTTTTTTTAAATGTTAAAATATATTCTCTTAAACCAGTTTATTGTTCAATGACTACTATTAGTTTGGCATTCACACTGTAGTAGGAAGATAGTTTGGGGCGTTGCTACTGTAGCAAACTGGAAGTTTGGGGCGTGGCTACTGTAGCAGGAAGAGAGTTTGAGGCGTGGCTACTGTAGCAGGCATCAAGTTTGGGGCGTGGCTACTGTAGCAGGAAGAGAGTTTGAGGCGTGGCTACTGTAGCAAACTGGAAGTTTGGGGCGTGGCTACTGTAGCAGGAAGAGAGTTTGAGGCGTGGCTACTGTAGCAGGCATCAAGTTTGGGGCGTGGCTACTGTAGCAGGAAGAGAGTTTGAGGCGTGGCTACTGTAGCAGACAGAGAGTTTGGGGCGTGGCTACTGTAGTAGGAAGAGAGTTTGGGGCGTGGCTACTGTAGTAGGAAGATAGTTTGGGGCGTGGCTACTGAAGCAAACTGGGAGTTTGGGGCGTGGCTACTGTAGCAGGAAGAGAGTTTGAGGCGTGGCTACTGTAGCAGGCATCAAGTTTGGGGCGTGGCTATTGTAGCAGGCAGAGAGTTTGGGGAGTGACTACTGTAGCAAACTGGGAGTTTGGGGCGTGGCTACTGTAGCAGGCAGAGAGTTTGGGGCGTGGCTACTGTAGCAGGAAGAGAGTTTGAGGCGTGGCTACTGTAGCAGGCAGAGAGTTTGGGGCGTGGCTACTGTAGCAGGCAGAGAGTTTGGGGTGTGGCTACTGTAGCAGGAAGAGAGTGTGAGGCGTGGCTACTGTAGCAGGCATCAAGTTTGGGGCGTGGCTACTGTAGCAGGCAGAGAGTTTGGGGCGTGGCTACTGTAGCAAACTGGGAGTTTGGGGCGTGGCTACTGTAGCAGGAAGAGAGTTTGAGGCGTGGCTACTGTAGCAGGCATCAAGTTTGGGGCGTGGCTACTGTAGCAGGCAGAGAGTTTGGGGAGTGACTACTGTAGCAAACTGGGAGTTTGGGGCGTGGCTACTGTAGCAGGCAGAGAGTTTGGGGCGTGGCTACTGTAGCAGGAAGAGAGTTTGAGGCGTGGCTACTGTAGCAGGCATCAAGTTTGGGGTGTGGCTACTGTAGCAGGCAGAGAGTTTGGGGAGTGACTACTGTAGCAAACTGGGAGTTTGAGGCGTGGCTACTGTAGCAAACTGGGAGTTTGAGGCGTGGCTACTGTAGCAAACTGGGAGTTTGGGGTGTGGCTACTGTAGCAGGCAGAGAGTTTGAGGCGTGGCTACTGTAGCAGGCAGAGAGTTTGGGGCATGGCTACTGTAGCAGGAAGAGAGTTTGGGGAGTGACTACTGTAGCAAACTGGGAGTTTGAGGCGTGGCTACTGTAGCAAACTGGGAGTTTGAGGCGTGGCTACTGTAGCAGGCAGAGAGTTTGGGGCATGGCTACTGTAGCAGGAAGAGAGTTTGGGGAGTGACTACTGTAGCAAACTGGGAGTTTGAGGCGTGGCTACTGTAGCAAACTGGGAGTTTGAGGCGTGGCTACTGTAGCAAACTGGGAGTTTGGGGTGTGGCTACTGTAGCAGGCAGAGAGTTTGAGGCATGGCTACTGTAGCAGGAAGAGAGTTTGGGGAGTGACTACTGTAGCAAACTGGGAGTTTGAGGCGTGGCTACTGTAGCAAACTGGGAGTTTGGGGTGTGGCTACTGTAGCAGGCAGAGAGTTTGGGGCATGGCTACTGTAGCAGGAAGAGAGTTTGGGGAGTGACTACTGTAGCAAACTGGGAGTTTGAGGCGTGGCTACTGTAGCAAACTGGGAGTTTGAGGCGTGGCTACTGTAGCAAACTGGGAGTTTGGGGTGTGGCTACTGTAGCAGGCAGAGAGTTTGAGGCGTGGCTACTGTAGCAGGCATCAAGTTTGGGGCGTGGCTACTGTAGCAGGCAGAGAGTTTGGGGTGTGGCTACTGTAGCAGGAAGAGAGTTTGAGGCGTAGCTACTGTAGCAGGCATCAAGTTTGGGGCGTGGCTACTGTAGCAGGCAGAGAGTTTGGGGCATGGCTACTGTAGCAAGCAGAGAGTTTGCGGCATGGCTACTATAGCAGACAGAGAGTTAGGGCATGGCTACTGTAGCAGGCAGGGAGATTGGGGCGTGGCTACTGTAGCAGACAGGGAGTTTGGGGCGTGGCTACTGTAGCAGGCAGGGAGATTGGGGCGTGGCTACTGTAGCAGGCAGGGAGATTGGGGTGTGGTTACTGTAGTGGGTGGAGAGCTCTGGGGCGTAGCTACTATAGCAGGCCGACGAGGATGTGGCTACTGTAGTGGGTGGAGAGTTTGGGGTGTGGCTACTCTCATGAACACGTCAAAGCAGAATGATTAAATTTCTTTACTGTCACTTTTAAACAATTTAATATTTTACTGTATTAAAGATTCAAATTCTTACTGAATGCAAACTTTTGAATGACAGAGTAGGTCTACAGAACTCAAGAACTCGAAATCAAATCGCTTACAAAAGCGTAAGCATCTCCTCAGCAAGACAGATGATTTAAGCCACAGTAGCTGAATACTTGAGGCTAAGTTTTTTATCAAAATATGCATGAGCAAAAGAAATAGTGATGCCTGCCATACCAAACACCACTTAGTGTCTGGATCATATAAGAATAGAGTCATTCATAATGTATAGGGTACATTCGGACAGGTGTTTGTGTAAGGGGTCGTCTGTTCTCTATCTATATTTCAGACATGCAGTGTACCAAATGAAGCCCTGAGGTAGAAGGTAAAACCCAGTGTGAAAACACAGACAGAGGGAGACCACCTCCAGTGGGGCCACCTGATTCTATAGCCGCCGGTTTGATAAGCAGCACACAAGGATGAAAAGACGAGTCAGTGGTGGTCTGTTAGTGCCCTGAAGGCAGTTCCCTGAAACAGACACAACATTTCACATGCAGAGAGAGTAGTCACTCCAAATGATTATGCAAAGGCGAGGTGATGCACAGAGCATGCAGAATCACGGCTGTGGCCTGCTGCGTCCGGTCAGGCAGGAGATCTCTGGGCTGTAATGGGTGCGCAGGAGCTAATGAGCAACAGATGTAAACAACAGCTTCTGCACTGTGTTTGTGCTCTTTAAAATGGGATGGGAGATCTCTAATGTAGCCAAGTTAAAACAAGACAGAGGCTGACAAGCAAATGGCTTACAGATGCAAGCAGATCTCTTTGGGTTCAGCATGTCATGCATTTAAATGCTTAATGTTCAGCTGAAGAAAATGTGAGTGGTGCTTGTCCATGAAAAATGGCCCACAGGGCTGTGGGTGGTTGCCAGGGCATTGCTATGCAGTTAACGCAGAGGTTGCTAGTTAGTTTTCTTACTGGTCCAAGGCAACCAAAACTGTTAAGTTACCAACTATCCCTTATCAAACAGCATTAGTTAGTTTATTTAATTGTATATTAGTACACATATATGTGGTCTATTGATTGTTTCCAGGATAATGACCACAATGTCTTGGATGTGTCATCATGATATTCATGCTCCTGTATTGTTAGTCATTCTGCAGTTGCATACAACATTATGCAAATATGTTTGATGACTAAATATTGCACAATATGTGTATGATCAAAACCTTGTAGAAAGTCGCTAGATCCACATATTTCCAGACACCTTGTTTAACCTGCTTATTTCTTCTCCCAGTAAATATCTCCGTAATCTCTCTACACCTGTGTGTACACACCGTACGACTTCAAACTCATTATCTGAGTGTACCGCGGTGAGACTGTAACCTATGGAGCGATCATTATCCTGACACGCTAGTGTTCATGCAACGTGACTGACACGTATATGCTAATTTAACGAGAACCACCCTCTGTTATTTCCTCGTTTAAATATGCCTAACACAAAATCTGTTAGCGTTAACACATTCCTTTTGCAATGCAATGTGTGATAACTTTAAACCCAGCTTGTAGACACTGATAAAGCTATCAACATATTTGTGTTTCAACTGCATGCCGAGTGAGATTAGGAGATAATATTTCCATTAAGAAAACGCTTCCATTTAGATAAGAATATTGCCATATCAATGAGAAAGTGGATGACAATTTTCACCAGATCCAAAGTAAAAGTGTAACTGCCTATATATGCAGATAGTATGCTGACACCTCCTCCTAATTAACGGGGTTGGCTATTGTAGCATATCCAGTCAAGACAAATCTTATTAGAGACATTCTAGAGAAAGCTGTGCTTCCAACTTAGAGTAGTTGCACCAGGGACCTTTTGTGCTTCAGCTTTACAATGTCCCTGTGCACAAAGCGAGGTCCATGAAGAAAGGATTTACTGAATCTGGTGTGGAAGAACTTGACTGGCCTGATGCTTTTGTGTCTGAATGAAAGCAAATCCCCGTAGCCATGCTTTAACATGTAGTGGAAAGCCTGGAAAGCCAGAAGGGTGGAAGCTGTGTGTGTGTGTGTGTGTGTGTGTGTGTGTGTGTGTGTGTGTGTGTGTTTTATTTCACTGAACATAAGCATATCACGGGTCGGGGAAATGAGCAGTACGATCAGCCTCATTTGCATCTGCTGAGATATGACAACTTGATGACTTTAAGCATTAATTTCAACACATTCTCACTTTCAAGCCATCAGACACTGAAAGAGCACTGCATGTGGACACTGACAAGAATCCCATTTCTGAAGTGATGCTTGTTTTGGGTATATTCCAAACAAGCAATCAAACAAATCAATTCAATTCACATTTATTTATATAATGCTTTTCACAATAAATATTGTTTCAAAGCAGCTTTACAGAAAATGCATGTCAACATTACAATTTAGAGTAATCTATCAGTTATCAGAGGTGACTGTGTCCAAATTATGTAATTTCAGAAATGTACATACACAAATCACACAGTTAACTAACAATGTACCAAGCAACCAAGCAAGCAACCATCCAACCAAGCAACCAAGCAAGCAACCAAACAAACAAACAAACAAACAAACAACCAACCAACCAACCA